>NC_056732.1:310813840-310906340 GCF_019279795.1 Protopterus annectens
AGACGTACCTCCTTGTACTACATGAAAAGAGACATGGAAGAGCTTTCTGAGAAGGTTACAGTTAGCTGCCTGTCGGGTGCCAGGATCCGCCACATAACACAAGCACTCAGGTTACTCCAGAGCAAGTACAAATATGACTCTGTGGTTGTCCATGTTGGTGTGAATGACCTGAGATGTACCTTCTTGGACTACATGAAAAGAGACATGAAAGAGCTCTCTGATCATGTAGCCCAGGCCGGTATGACCCTGACCATGAGTAGTATCCTGCCTTCACCAAGAATGATGCCAGAGTATAAAGAAAAAAATGATCAATTTCAACAATTGGCTAAGTTTCTGGTGTCATTCAAAGGGGATCCAGTATCTGTCCACCTGGGATGACATTCACAACAAGCCATGTTGCTTCACAAGAGATGGCTTGCACCTATCACCCTTAGGCTTTTGAATACTGACCAAGGCTTTTGCAGTCCCCATAGTGCCTTTTTTTAGGCAAAGCTCAAAAGACAAACCCACCACTGTAAATAGCACAAGTAACCAAAAACTGAGGGCAATTCTACTCAACGCCACAAGTCTAAACCTCAAAATGCATGCACTCGAGGCATTCCTCAGTATGGAGAACATCGATATCTGTGCAGTAACAGAAACCTGGTTTAAGGCTCCAGAGAACACCCCAGCACTACCAGGCTATAACTAATACCATACTTTTCAGCCTCAGAACCCGGACCGAAACAGAAGAAGCGGGGGTGTATCCATATTCATCAAGGATACCCACACCCACAGGTTACTGCTGCAGCACAATGCCTCAGAGAGCATCCATGTGCAGCTAACAATGGGCAAAACTACAATTCAAATTGTCGCTTGGTACAAATTACCCACCATGAAACAAGACCCCCATTCCGCATTTCTGGAGACACTGGAAAATATGAAGGTCCTACCAAATGCCCTAATATTGGGTGATTTCAATTACCTAAACATTAACTGGCAGAACTACTCAAGTACTAATTCCCTTGCCCAATGCTTCCTAGAATTTATAAACTTGAATATCCTGGATCAACTGGTCAACACCCCCACCAGAGGTGGCAACATATTGGACCTGGTCATCACCAACATGGGCGACTGGTGTTCCACACCAGAGGTCAACCCCTTGCTGGTTAGATCAGACCATAGACTAATCACTCTGGATATTCACATTCCACCCCCACCCCTAATAAAGGAAACCACCATGAAAAACTTTTCAAAAGCAAACTTCACGTTACTAAAGACTGAAGTGGAAAGGTTCACAGCCCCCATGCTAAAGGACAATGCTGACCAAGCTGCTGAATCCCTTACAAAGGCACTCTATGAGCACTTGCAAGAATGCATGGATCATGCTATCCCAAACAAAACCAAGACTCACTCCTCCAAGAAAAGGAAACCAGTCGGGTGGACCCCTGCCATAAACAAGTTATACAATAGAAGGAGGAAACTAGTACAGAAAAGAGTAAAATCCCAAGAAGGAAAGACATCCCTGCTCAGTATCAGCCAAAAACTACAATCCCTCAAAAAATCATCCAAGGCTAGCTTCGAAAGAAAAATTGACAAGGACTCCAAAGATAACCACAAAACGTTCTTTAGCTATGTTAAGAACCTAAGTGGAATCTCTCTGATCTGCTCTGAGTTAATGCAGAATGGCACAAAATACACTGAACCGACTGATATTGCCAACATTCTGGCAGACAGGTTTAGTGCAAACTTCACCCCCCTTTCACCCATAAAGGACCCATAACCATATCAGAAGAATTTAGAGCCCCAGCAGTCACTGACACACAGGTTAAAACATCCCTATCCAAAGCCAAAAACACAGCTTCAATGGGACCGGACGGTGTCCCAGGCTGTGTCTTTCTCCAAAATGAACTAACCCCTCACCTAAACACACTATTCAAATTAAGCCTCTCTACAGGCCACGTACCCATAGAGTGGTGCACAGCAACAGTTATCCCACTCCACAAAGGTCGAGCCACAACAGACCCTGGGAACTATAGCCCTATAAGCCTGACTAGCCTGGTCTGTAAGGCTATGGAGCGCATCATCATAGAACTCATTAACAGAGACTTTGGGAACCCCCAAACATTGGACCCTACCCAATTTGGTTATGTTAAGGGCAGATCATGCCTGCTAAACCTGGTGGACTTCTTTGAGACAGTTACCCAGGCTTTAGATGAGGGAAAGGAGGTCCACACAGCCTACCTAGACCTGTTAAAGACTTTCGACACCATTCCCCATTCTGGTATTATAGACAAGCTCATGAGCCTGAACATAAACCACTATGTCATGAAATGGGTTGCCAATTGGCTCATGGATAGAACCCACAATGTGAGAGTTGCAGGCTCTAGGTCCGACTCTAAACTGGTTACAAGTGGCATCCCCCAGGGCTCAGTACTGGGACCCCTCCTGTTCAGTATATACTTCTCAGAGGTACAGACAAGCACAGGCACAGGAGAACTATGGCTGTCCAAATTTGCAGATGACTGCAAAATGGGGGCCATAATTAACTCTCCAGCTGATACAGACATCCTCCAGAAGGGTCTCACTGAGTCGGATACCTGGTGTTAAAATCATGGTCTCAAGCTAAATGCCAAAAAGTGCATAGTCATCCCCTTTGGATAAAAACAAAGCACCCGCAAACTACCACATACATGGTAGTCCCCTAAATACAGAAAATGTAATAAGGGATCTGGGGACCCAAGTAGATAGTAATCTCTCCTTTGATAATCATATTGCCAAGGTGGTTAGAAAATCCTTCTATGTGACCCACCTAATCACAAAAGGGTTCGCATCTAGAAAAAAAGAGGTTATTGTGCCCCTCTGTTCATCACTCATCAGACCCATCATAGAGTACAACGCCCCATTTAGGATGTACCTTACAAGACACCTGCAACAGCTGGAAAGACCACAGAAGTACCTCACCAAAAGGATTACTGGCCTCAAACAGATGCCCTATGCAGCCTGACTAAAGAAACTCCAGCTGTACTCGGTTGCATACCACTTACTCAGAGGTGATCTCTGCATGACATACAAGGCCATGTCCAACACAGAATTGATGGACATGCCCCACCTAAAAAAAAAAAAAATCCCCAAGAGCCACACTTTCTAGGGATCTAAACCTTGCCACAACAATAAATAGGACTTGATGGAGGGATAGATTCCTGTCCCAGAGACTCCCCAAGCTTTGGAACAGGATTCCAATCTACATTGGGCAGAGCCCCTCACTAACATTCTTCAAGAGAAACCTTGAAGAGTGTATGGGAAACAGAAAATTTACCCCAGGGATCACTGCAGTGGCTCTGTTGGACAGAGGCACAGGGAACTAATCTAAGGGGACGGCGAAAGCCAACACATTCTGGCTAGGCTTATAGATGCCCTCGGGCAGATAGCCTAGTACTTACCTGTGAACCTATGAACCTATATATATATATATATATATATATATATATATATATATATATATATATATATACATATATATATGTATAGGTCTACTTGACATGACCGAAATGACAGTAGACTGACCTTCAGAATACCAAGACAAAAACCTCGAAGTTTCATATGATTGAAACTTCACTTTACTGATATTCAGAAGACAGAATGTTTAAAAATAGCAACTCTCCAAGCTGAGCAGAACAGGAAATCTGCTCATTTCCACACTGTAGTGTGATCTCAGAGTTGGTATATTTGAGTTACAGGGGGTTGGGAGTGGAGGGGTGCAGCCGCTCTGCAAAAATGTAAAAGTAAAAAATGAATAATTATTTTTATTAAATTTAAGTGTCTGTAATAGATATGCATGTTGTTGCTATATCTATGAATATTCATTGGGATTTTTTTGGCTATGGCTGTATTGATTGGGGGCAGTGTGAAGGTGAGGTTAGGTATGATGTTTGGGTTTTTAAAAGGGTAGTGTACTGTTGCTATAGTATTAGTGGTTAGTATGGTAATTGCATTTCCTACAACACGTCCACTATATTTTCACGTGCAGGCGCGTGTGTGTTGTGTGTGTGTGTTTGTGTGTGCGTGTGCACGTGTGTGTGTATGTGTGTGTGTGTGTATGCATATGAGTGTGAGAGAGAGAGATTGTGTATGGGTGTGTGGTTCTGCCTGAAAATCTGTCTGCCAGAGTTCATGATTCACCATAAAAGAATAAATAAAATAAAACCTTTCCCAAGTTGCTTGAAATAATGCTAATCTAAAACAGAAAGACAACATCCTAGCTCAGGTCAGCTTGCATGACATCTATTTTCTAATTAGGTGTCAGTTTTAAATTGCATTGTTTCTCTCTCTATCTATCTCAGATTAACACAGTTTCATGTAAAATATCAAACTATATGCAATCAATGTCATGCTAAAACTCATGCTCCTATAGCTTCTTTTTTATACTGCTAATAACTCATATGAATGCATATGCCTGAGTAATAAAACCTTCAATTGAACTAAAATACAATAAAAATAAAGCTGTAATAATATTTAAAACCACCAGGGGGCAAGCCAATCTGACTTATTACTTGCATTTCGACTACTCTTTTATGCCAAATGAATCTTTTAAGCCTGAAAAGTCAACTTAATAAAGCTAAACATTTATGGAAACTTCATATCTAATAGTCACATTTTCAGTGGCATTCCCACAGTAGTATTCACTTATGCTGATGTAATTATGGGGCCACGGCAGAAGCAAAATATCTGTTAAGTCCAATAGTAATTCTTCAGATATAATTTCATAACATCAAAATTATATGTAGAGAAGGCCAGAGTAAGTGGAAAGAGTTTTTACTATGCATTCATTGTTCCTACCGTGACTTCAATTTTGAAGTTATAGTCAGCAGAGAATATATACAAGTTATAGTTACTCTCTCATTTTAGTGGACAGTGATGGTACCTGGATTATAGACACTTACAGGAACGCTACTGACCACACCTCCATTTTAATGTTTAATAACCATAACTGAAATCATATTTTGAATAAGTTACCAAGATGTCAATCTATTACAGTTAAACATATTTGCACTAGTAATGACAAGGTGGAAATGTGTAAGACTGACATGAGGAGCAGACTCAGAGATAGGTATTATCCTTATTACATTTTAACACTAAAGATGTGTGTAATTTGGATAAGTAGATATAACTGGAGAAGAGCAATAAAAAAGGTTTTTGATTATATCAGTGAATGTGTCAGATTGTCATATGCCACAGGTTAACATAATTCAACAGGATATTGCTTGTGTTAGCTGGACAGAGGGATAATGCCCTGACTAGGGCTAAGGCAACCCAACTTGAAGTGTTGTGGGTGTTTGCTGTTGCAGATAAGGATGATGGACATAATTATCTTGGGGGAAGGGAGCATCCTGGTGTTGTTCTCAGTCAGATATGACAGAGTCTACCTCAAAGGGACAGTGACCCTAAGGTTGGGTGTCTGGGTGGAGTATGAGGCAGATAGCTGTAAGGGTCTGTGGCAGGAGCATCTTCAGGCCAATCCTCATCACTCATACAGTGAAACTGCATGATGTCAGCACAGTAGAAGAGGTGGCAATGTTAGGCATGGTAGACTGACCACCACATAAATTAAGGTTCCTAGTCCAGAACTTATCTTCCTGTGGGATCCTCACACCTGGGCATTCCAAATGTGCACCAATAGCTCAATTATTCAAGAAATGGGAAACCAACTCAGTGCTAAGGTTATGTTGGGAGCATCCTGTCAGCAGCAGTTTGGGGACTTGGGGGATATTCACACATGGTAACTAGGAGAGCAGATGGGGTGGGGGTAAGTGGGGATGTGGGTGGATATGTAAACTATGTATTAATAATGGCATACATATTTACAGAAGAATTCAGTACTTGAAAAGGAAGGTGGTGAAAAAACTACTGTCACTTTCAGAAATGGTAGGACAGCTAACTAAAGGGTTATTAGTAATCATAATTTTTGAAAACCTTTAATAAAATATTGTCTAATGCAGTTTTCCTTTTGTCCTTTGCACAAAAAAGTGTCAACATTGATGACCATTTAGTGAAGAAAAGTTTTCATATTTGACATTTTATTAAGTATAATTCTGATCATGGTATTGTGTCAACATTGATGACCATTTAGTGAAGAAAGGTTTTCATATTTGACATTTTATTAAGTATAATTCTGATCATGGTATTTATGGGGCTCTTTTCACATATTATGTTTATGTAAGGAAATGACAGGAATTTTATAACATACATTACAGATCACCTTAGTAACACTAGAAGGAGTAGGGAATCCAGTATATTTTATGGGCATCTGTAAGGGAAAATGTTTTATTTTATAGGTAGGATAAGGATTCATGCAAGGAAACATGGGGCAATATTCAAACTGGAGCTAGAAAAACTGGAGAAGCAACTGATATTCATATTAGGTACTTTAAACAGATCAGGATTAAATGACTCATTTGAATTAAAAGGTCACTTGAAAATGTAATAACAAATAATACGTGAGATTAGCATTCTACCTAGTAATTGCAAGCGTTACTACATTTTTTTTGTTATGAAGGTTTTGCACCTTGGAAATGTACAAATTTGATTAAAATAGGGCAGACAGCAGAGCAGCAATTAGTTTAAATGCGTTTTAGTGTTTGGTTCTCAGCTGCAGCACCTTCTCTGTGGCTCGTGTACATCATTACTGCATCTGTAAGGGGCTTCCCAAAAATCCTCCAATTTCCATCCACATCTTAATGACATAATGTATGTGAACTAGCAATCCTGTAAATTATCCATAGGTAAGCATATCATGTGAAAGAGTGCATGTATGTGCATGTGTCTGTGTGCATTTTTGTGTGTGTGTGTGTGTGTGTGTGTGTGTGTGTGTGTGTGTGTGTGTGTGTGTGTGTGTGTGTGTGTGTGTGTGTGTGTGTGTGTGTGTGCATCTTTGTGTGTGTGTGTGTGTGTGTGTGTGTGTGTGTGTGTGGGTGTGTGTGCATGTGTGCGTGCGTGTGTGTGCGCTCATGTGCATACTTGCTGTCACCCTGTTAAGGATGAGCATCTATGCCTTACTCTGACTGAATGTAGCTGGACAGGTGCTAGCTCTCACTCTGACTGAATGTACCTGAACAGGTGCTGGCTCTTATTCTGACTGAATGTATCTGGACAGGTGCTGGCTCCAATACAGCCGTACACTAGGTCAAATATGTAGTCAGACAATGAATGAATAGTGTATATATATTTAGGCTTTAGAGACATTAGGTTGTGTTAGTTGATTTTATTAAGTTGATTTTGAAAACTCTTTTAAGAAAAATCACTATATTATTTTCGATAACACTGATAAAGTATGATTACTTATGATGTCACTGCATGCTTTTGTACATAATAACTGAATACTCAGAAATACTAGTTTTACCTTGGTGAAGCTATTTCACAAAACTAATCCATACACTGTATTTACTATTGCCTAAATAAAAAATATTTATTGTATAGATTTAGGCTAAAAATAGTGAAGATGCAGCAGACTACACATCTATCATGGCATATTCTACATAGTAGGCACATGTGCTATAACATTGTCAAAAAGATAATGTCAGGTTGAACTGCACCTACTATAGTGGAGGCAGCACCTGCACTACATACAGAAACTCTACGTAGCCAGTTGTGGACCCTTTACGAAACAGAGAGTAAATACACGTCCTGCAATCATCCTAAGTGAATATCCTAGTGGAGAATGAACAGTAACTATGTGTTATACATCACATTCTCTGCAGTGCATCCATGCATATGAGGATGCATGACACTGGTGTATCATCATATATACAGCATGTAGGACACATTCAACTACAAACATGCTGGCAAAAACAGGAATATGACACATTTGCAAATGCATTTCTGGTATCAGTAAAAGTACTGATTATAGCAGTCTTCATTTTCATGATGACTATGTACACTTGTTCATATGTCCTCTGTCAAAAGGTAGTCTAGGATCTAGAAAGAGAGTTTTTTTGATTCCATAGTACTGACAAAGAATAGGGAGAATACATAATTTTATTATTTGGAGTGGACTTATCCTTCACAGTGTGAAGAGCAGAAATATGTTCAGGCATGTGTGCCTTCAAAACATGGGGGTCACACACTGTGAAAACAATGTGGGGCATGCTCAGCATAATATGTGCAGATTTCTGGCAAGTGCAGTGTACAAAGTTCATGTTTGCTTGGGAATGGCAGTCTATACCATGCTGGCATGCTGCTGTCTAAGCATCTGTAACATAGTTGTGACCAAACATGTATTCTATAGCAGGTCTTGGCAGCAGCAAAGGTGAATAATTTCAGCATACAGTCTCTGTGTCCCACCTAACTGCAAAATCAGACATAGTGCTGATACACTGTTGGGAATTATAGAGCTGAAATCATTACCATACAGTACATGCAGCACCACCAGACACCTAAAATAGATCATACATCTATGTTCTCTACTCCCATACTCCCTATGAAGCCCTGCTGGTTCTGTGCACAGTAATACCATTCTAGACCTTGTTAATTAGGACACGTGCATTACATCTCCCACCCTGCTACTGAAATGTGATGATCCCATGCTGGGCCAGTAATCAAGGAGCCTGAATCCTCACCATTGACACTAGAGAGGGACGTGCAATTGGAATATAAATGGATACACTCAGTATTTCCTGATGCAGACCTCTCGGCATCAAGTCCAATTTCCATTAAGAGCACACAGGGCACTTAGTCCTTGGTTTGGATTTCTCTATATCTGTCTCCCTCCAGGTTCTCTGTAAGACTCCTAACTGGTACAGATGTAGGGTTAGGTCCTCAGCTGAGTGTCCAAGCCAGGTCCTCCAGCACCCTCATTGTGAGGCCAGTGCTTTGTATCCCTGCCCCAAGTAGTTGACACACACACTTTAAGATTTAATTTTCACACACACTCACACACACACACACACACACACACACACACACACACACACACACACACACACACACACACACACACACACACCTGGAAAAGGCTGGCACAGAATACACGCTCTACCAGCGTTCCCCAGACTATACAGTAGTTATAACCACCACCAGACACTCCACATTTAGCTACTTAAAGGCCCTTAACAAAGGGTGTCCAATTATACTGTGTAACATTTATACTAATACAAATGATAGTAGTTGACCAAGACAGGTAGGCCTTCACGAGTGGCCCACACAGTGTCACCAAATAAATATAAGTACTCTTAAAGGTTATATACTTTCTACAAGGACCAGCCACATTAAAGTTTGATATATAATTACTAATAAATAGTAAAAGAACATGAAAAAATGAATATTTACAGTAAACCACAGAGTTCAAATCACAAAAATATTAAAAGTAACATTGATGGACAGACTTGTACAAATAAAGAAAAACACTCTCAAACTAAGATTCACTATATTCCTGACTGAATCTAAGATAATTTACTGTTCCCTAATAACTTACTTGGGCAAGGCAAGATGAAATACGTGAGCTGTCTTTCTAGTCAAGATTCCAAACAAAATACTTAATAGCCTGAGATTTCCTTTTGTAATATCTAAAATATAATTTCCAAGAGGGCTAGCAGAATGACCTAATCTGGTCACCTGACACTAGGCTCTCACAGTATTCTCCATTGAAGGTGAGACAGGAATTTAGCATAGATGGCTATAATATGCATCTAAATGTTTATGACAGTGCCTGGGGCTTATCTTCTTTCTACTGAGCTAATGAACAAAGGCTTTGTCCAAGGCATAACATGTCCAGTCCTATTTACCACTGTGGTGTGCCATTTTAAATGTTTAACAGCTCATTTACATTTGCCTTATTTTTCTAAAAGTAAGCTAGCTGGTACATTTAATTCAGTGGTAATAATACATGTACATTTCTTTTCATTCAGCAGGATGCACTGTTGATACATTTTAACATAGGCAAACCTCACAAATACATTTTCAGAACAGGCATCTGTAAAAACCCGTCGGATATACAAATGACGTACAGTTCTAATACATTTGTAACACAAGCATCTTTTCAAATATCAGTTTGATATTCAAAGAGCATATCACTGTTTGCAAAACTCGAGCTGGCTATGCTGGTATTTGCCCATATCATAATACTATATGGTGATATTATACCTCCATGGACAACAAACCTTTATAACTGTTTTCCAACACAGCAGGCTCCAACAGTGGCATGATACATACATAGCAGCAAGGACATTAAGATCTTTAACCATGTATGCAATAAATTACCTTGCTGATAAACACACACACACACACACATATATATATATATATATATATATATATATACATATATATATATATATAAACATATTATATATATATATATATATATATAAATATATATATACATATATACATTTTATATATATATATATATATATATATATATATATATATATATATATATATACATTATATATGCATATGTATTTATGTATATATATATATATATATATATACACACACAAACACACACACACTTGAACTAAGTCGTTTCTGTGTTTAAATAATCTGTTTAACTGTTGTAGTCTACACAATAAAGTGTGATAGCCATTTCTGTGTATTTAAAGTGTTTGTTTTTATTGTATCAAAAAAAAAAAAAAAACCCAAAAAAACACTATATATATATATATATATATATATATATATATATATATATATATATACATATACTTGTTTCCCGCCTTTCTGTGTGATAGCCATTTCTGTGCATTTAAAGTGTTTGTTTTTATTGTATCAAAAATAAAAAAAACAAAAAACACAATATATATATATATATATATATATATATATATATATATATATATATATATATGTATATATACATATACTTGTTTCCCGCCTTTCTGAACTAGTATAGTCCAGTTTTCAGGTTATTGCTGAATTCAGGGCTATGTTACAAGCTTCTATATTGCCCACACCTTACTTGGATAGAAGGAAGTTTCTCTGTTCACCTGTGAGAGAGGGGGGCTTTGAGCAGCCTATCTGTTTCCTGGAGGAGTGATTTCAGCTGAGAAGTTAGTAGTTTATTGGCCATTTTGCGCTAATTTCTGTCTCTTTCATTTCCCTGCTATAAAAAATGCATTTGAGTGGTTTTGCACGCCAGGTAGCGCCGGTTACCTCGGGATAAACTATTCACAACTCCCGAAGTTTACGCTTCAATTTTTCCCTTGGAACTAGAAAACTTTCAACTTAAGCACTCAAACCATTCATTTCAAAGCCCAGCACTTGCTCAAAACTCATAGCAAGCACTAATTAACCCTAGCACTTGACCCCCCCCATACTGTCCAGAAGGACAAGGCTACCCATTCATCCCAACCAGCCAATCAGTAAAACAGCTCACTTTACCTATTCAGGCATGTCCAAAGGGCAGTTTCAGGTGTACTCTCCAGTCCAACTGGTGAATCTGGACATTTTGAGGCAATGTTACAACTGCCTCATGTACACAGACAACCCTCTCCTCCTACCACTAAACACTAATATATGCAAGAGATGCAATTATACAGCCAAACTAGAGGCAAAGCTCGCTCAACCCAAGACTGAAACTGACAGACAAGAGGAGAAGGGAAATACTTGCAACACACCACCAGTCCAACACAGACCTACTAAACCAACACCAGCAAATAATACACATAAATACACAAAAACATACTTGGAATAAAAATCTGCAAAAGCAACACAGAACTCCAAAGCAGACACCCAAGCAACCTCCACACCCCATCACAAACCATGAAACACATATTTCACATAATCAGTGTGCCACACAAACACAGCCCTTAAGGCAAAGTAACATACCCAACACACTAGTAATAGGCAATTCTATAGTCAGGCACACTGATGTCCAACTAAGTAGGCTGGACAAGGAGAAGGTTACAGTTAGCTGCCTGTCAGGTGCCAGGATCTGCCACATAACACAAGCACACAGGTTGCTCCAGAGCAAGTACAAATATGACTTTGTCATTGTCCATGTTGGTGTGAATGACCTGAGACGTACCTCCTTGTACTACATGAAAAGAGACATGGAAGAGCTTTCTGAGAAGGTTACAGTTAGCTGCTTGTCGGGTGCCAGGATCCGCCACATAACACAAGCACTCAGGTTACTCCAGAGCAAGTACAAATATGACTCTGCCATTGTCCATGTTGGTGTGAATGACCTGAGATGTACCTTCTTGGACTACATGAAAAGAGACATGAAAGAGCTCTCTGATCACGTAGCCCAGGCCGGTATGACCCTGACCATGAGTAGTATCCTGCCCTCACCAAGAATAATGCCAGAGTATAAAGAAAAAAATGATCAATTTCAACAATTGGCTAAGTTTCTGGTGTCATTCAAAGGGGGATCCAGTATCTGTCCACCTGGGATGACATTCACAACAAGCCATGTTGCTTCACAAGAGATGGCTTGCACCTATCACCCTTAGGCTTTTGAATACTGACCAAGGCTTTTGCAGTCCCCATAGTGCCTTTTTTTAGGCAAAGCTCAAAAGACAAACCCACCACTGTAAATAGCACAAGTAACCAAAAACTGAGGGCAATTCTACTCAACGCCAGAAGTCTAAACCTCAAAATGCATGCACTCGAGGCATTCCTCAGTATGGAGAACATCGATATCTGTGCAGTAACAGAAACCTGGTTTAAGGCTCCAGAGAACACCCAGCACTACCAGGCTATAACTAATACCATACCTTTCAGCCTCAGAACCCGGACCGAAACAGAAGAAGCGGGGGTGTATCCATATTCATCAAGGATACCCACACCCACAGGTTACTGGTGCAGCACGATGCCTCAGAGAGCATCCATGTGCAGCTAACAATGGGCAAAACTACAATTCAAATTGTCGCTTGCTACAAATCACCCACCATGACCCAAGACCCCCATTCCGCATTTCTGGAGACACTGGAAAATATGACGGTCCTACCAAATGCCCTAATATTGGGTGATTTCAATTACCTAAACATTATCTGGCAGAACTACTCAAGTACTAATTCCCTTGCCCAATGTTTCCTTGAATTTATAAACTTGAATATCCTGGATCAACTGGTCAACACCCCCACCGGAGGTGGCAACATATTGGACCTGGTCATCACCAACATGGGCGACTGGTGTTCCACACCAGATGTCAACCCCTCGCTGGATAGATTAGACCATAGACTAATCACTCTGGATATTCACATTCCACCCCCACCCCTAATAAAGGAAACCACCGTGAAAAACTTTTCAAAAGCAAACTTCACTTTACTTAAGACTGAAGTGGAAAGGTTCACAGCCCCCATGCTAAAGGACAATGCTGACCAAACTGCTGAATCCCTTACAAAGGCACTCTATGAGCACTTGCAAGAATGCATGGATCATGCTATCCCAAACAAAACCAAGACTCACTCCTCCAAGAAAAGGAAACCAGTCGGGTGGACCCCTGCCATAAACAAGTTATACAATAGAAGGAGGAAACTAGTACAGAAAAGAGTAAAATCCCAAGAAGGAAAGACATCCCTGCTCAGTATCAGCAAAAAACTACAATCCCTCAAAAAATCATCCAAGGCTAGCTTCGAAAGAAAAATTGACAAGGACTCCAAAGATAACCACAAAACGTTCTTTAGCTATGTTAAGAACCTAAGTGGAAACTCTCAGATCTGCTCTGAGTTAATGCAGAATGGCACAAAATACACTGAACCGACTGATATTGCCAACATTCTGGCAGACAGGTTTAGTGCAAACTTCACCCCCCTTTCACCCATAAAGGACCCATAACCATATCAGAAGAATTTAGAGCCCCAGCAGTCACTGACACACAGGTTAAAACATCCCTATCCAAAGCCAAAAACACAGCTTCAATGGGACCGGACGGTGTCCCATGTATTTCTCCAAAATGAACTAACCCCTCACCTAAACACACTATTCAAATTAAGCCTCTCTACAGGCTACGTACCCATAGAGTGGTGCACAGCAACAGTTATCCCACTCCACAAAGGTCGAGCCACAACGGACCCTTGGAACTATAGCCCTATAAGCCTGACTAGCCTGGTCTGTAAGGCTATGGAGCGCATCATCATAGAACTCATTAACAGAGACTTTGGGAACCCCCAAACATTGGACCCTACCCAATTTGGTTATGTTAAGGGCAGATCATGCCTGCTAAACCTGGTGGACTTCTTTGAGACAGTTACCCAGGCTTTAGACGAGGGAAAGGAGGTCCACACAGCCTACCTAGACCTGGTAAAGACTTTCGACACCATTCCCCATTCTGGTATTATAGACAAGCTCATGAGCCTGAACATAAACCACTATGTCATGAAATGGGTTGCCAATTGGCTCATGGATAGAACCCATACTGTGAGAGTTGCAGGCTCTAGGTCCGACTCTAAACCGGTTACAAGTGGCATCCCCCAGGGCTCAGTACTGGGACCCCTCCTGTTCAGTATATACTTCTCAGAGGTACAGACAAGCACAGGAGAACTATGGCTGTCCAAATTTGCAGATGACTGCAAACTGGGGGCCATAATTAACTCTCCAGCTGATACAGACATCCTCCAGAAGGGTCTCACTGAGTCGGATACCTGGTGTTAAAATCATGGTCTCAAGCTAAATGCCAAAAAGTGCATAGTCATCCCCTTTGGAAAAAAACAAAGCACCCGCAAACTACCACATACATGGTAGTCCCCTAAATACAGAAAATGTAATAAGGGATCTGGGGACCCAAGTAGATAGTAATCTCTCCTTTGATAATCATATTGCCAAGGTGGTTAGAAAATCCTTCTATGTGACCCACCTAATCACAAAAGGGTTCGCATCTAGAAAAAAAGAGGTTATTGTGCCCCTCTGTTCATCACTCATCAGACCCATCATAGAGTACAACGCCCCATTTAGGATGTACCTTACAAGACACCTGCAACAGCTGGAAAGACCACAGAAGTACCTCACCAAAAGGATTACTGGCCTCAAACAGATGCCCTATGCAGCCCGACTAAAGAAACTCCAGCTGTACTCGGTTGCATACCACTTACTCAGAGGTGATCTCTGCATGACATACAAGGCCATGTCCAACACAGAATTGGTGGACATGCTCCACCTAAAAAAAAAAAAAAATCCCCAAGAGCCACACTTTCTAGGGATCTAAACCTTGCCACAACAATAAATAGGACTTGATGGAGGGATAGATTCCTGTCCCAGAGACTCCCCATGCTTTGGAACAGGATTCCAATCTACATTGGGCAGAGCCCCTCACTAACATTCTTCAAGAGAAACCTTGACGAGTGTATGGGAAACAGAAAATTTACCCCAGGGATCACTGCAGTGGCTCTGTTGGACAGAGGCACAGGGAACTAAATTAAGGGGACAGCGAAAGCCAACACATTCTGGCTAGGCTTATAGATGCCCTCGGGCAGATAGCCAAGTACTTACCTGTGAACCTATATATATATAGATATATATATATATATATATATATATATATATATATATATATATATATATATATACATATATATATATATATATATATATATATGTATAGGTCTACTTGACATGACCGAAATGACAGTAGACTGACCTTCAGAATACCAAGACAAAAACCTCGAAGTTTCATATGATTGAAACTTCACTTTACTGATATTCAGAAGACGGAATGTTTAAAAATAGCAACTCTCCAAGCTGAGCAGAACAGGAAATCTGCTCATTTCCACACTGTAGTGTGATCTCAGAGTCGGTATATTTAAGTTACAGGGGGTTGGGAGTGGAGGGGGTGCAGCCCCTCTGCAAAAATGTAAAAGTAAAAAATGAATAATTATTTTTATTAAATGTAAGTGTCTGTAATAGATATGCATGTTGTTGCTATATCTATGAATATTCATTGGGATTTTTTTGGCTATGGGTGTATTGATTGGTGGGCAGTGTGAAGGTGAGGTTAGGTATGATGTTTGGGTTTTTAAAAGGGTAGTGTACTGTTGTTATAGTATTAGTGTTTAGTATGGTAATTGCATTTCCTACAAAACGTCCACTATATTTTCACTTGTGTTCAGTACCTAATAGGAGAATTTATAGACACAGCACAGTATTTATGTGGTATGTTTTCACAGTTTTCTCATTCTATGCAGTAGCATGTGAGTCAGTCAGTCTTGTAAAAGTTCATTTAAATGAAAGTCAGCTATCTGAGGTGTCACCATTTTGGAATGTCAGTGTTTTAGTCTCTGTATTATGAAAGTTGGTGAAATGGTAATTCAGTCTTGTAAAGCAGACCCATATATTTATATATAATATATATATATGTAAATATATATATATATATATATATATATATATATATATATATATATATATATATATATATATATATAGACACATACATACATGCACCTACACCCATATGTGTGTATATATATATATATATATATATATATATATATATAAATATATATATATATATATATATATATATATATATATATGTGTGTGTGTGTGTGTGTGTGTGTGTGTGTGTGTGTGTGTGTGTGTGTGTGAAATTCTTCTGATCTAAAGTAAACTTTTTGAATGACAGATAGCTGACTCCACTTTAGCGAAAGTGCACTTAAACAAAAACAGACTTTCGCGAACAGCATATTATCAAAAACCAAAAACAAAACAACAAATACTTCAAACACATTTTTGCAGGGGGACAAGCCCCCTGCACCCCCCATGTGGGAGACTGCTCCCCCCACCCTCCCCGGTACTTACATTTACTAACTCCAAGATTGCACTACACTAGGGAAAAGGGTATATTTCCTTATCCTCACTATACCACGATCTACAACAACAAGTTTTCTCAACAGTAAAAGTTCTCATTCTGTTTAAACCTCAGGAGCAAGTAAAACTCACCCCACCTGAACTACAACAGGATCCCAGAACTGCCAACCTTTCTTCATGAAAGTATTGATCATGAAAGTGCATCTTCATTTAAGGAGAATTTTGCTAAAGTGGAGTCTGCTATCTATCATTTGAAAAAGTGTACTTTTGATCAGAAGCAGTAGACCAGTAAATATATATATATATATATATATATATATATATATATATATATATATATATATATATATTCAATATCTCACATTTCTACTAATGGAAATAAAAATCTTTAGTACTCAATAGACTCAATAGTGAGAGACACGAATTTCCCACTCACTAGGTTAGACAAGAAGAGACTGATGTTTTCTCACCAATTCCAGTTATCGTGTTTACTGAGATTTCACGCACCCAGTCAATGCATTTGCACAATGGTAAGTGGAGAGCAGCAGTGTCAGGTAGTGAGGAATTAAAACAAATGCAGGTTAAACTGACACTTGGCCTTAGTTTGAGGAGTGTCTACTGATGTAACCTGGAAATATATTTTGGAAATTGGATGGTAACTGTTAGGTGAGTTAGGTTTGCAGACATGCATTAGGGGCATGTATGTAATGACCTGAAGCATTTGTTTTAGCTTTATACATTGAGAATATTCATTTGTACAATGTGGGATTAAAACCTAGGTATAAGGGACAAAGCATTTTCTTTCACAGTGTTAATTTTCCATCTTTGCCAGAGACAAAGTGCTGCTCAGACATATTCAAGAATCAAACATAAATACAAGTTACAGTTTGAGCTGTTACTCATATATATGTGTGACCTGACAAGTTTATTGGATATAAATCCAGTTGTGTGTGTGTCTTAGACAAATGTGAAGCCTGTGCAAGTCCAGACAGCAGAAATATACTTACAGAAATATAGTGCATGGTATACCGTTAGTCATATATCTGAAAACACAATAATGCTGTCTCATTCCTCTAACATATAATTCATATATATCAGCTCCACTGTCTAAAGTATTAGAAGTGAAAGTGAGTATAATGGCAAGTGGAACAACAGTAAAATTGTATGGAAAGTCCTCTATTAGAGCCCAAGGCCATGTGTATGGCAGTCCGACTCTTACACCTTTTGCCACAAGAAAGTTAAAATAATCCTTGCCTATGTTTTATTTCATTGCCATAAACTGCACTATCACAACAATAAAAAAGGTTGCACACTCTGTACTAGAACCCAGGACCATCTGCATGGTAGCTCTACACTTACACCTGCTGCCACAGGACTAGTTACAAGACATTCCCTAATTTACTAATCATTCTTAAAGTCTCTGTGTTAAGTGTTGTACAACACCACTTAGCAGGTTTTGTGAGGTGCCTAACAGAATTTATTGAATGTAGCCGGTGTCTATTGTTGGCTATCTAGATCATGTCTATTTCCTGGGTGGTCCAGTTGCCCAGTTTATGCACTGCTGTACTACGCTCAAATGAGATAAGCATAGCCAAACCCACCATTCATGTTCTCCGTCCCTGTAATTACATTACACAAACACTGCCCCCTCCCAAAAAAAAAAAAAAAAAGAAAAGACAGAAAAGGAAAAAAGAAATAAAAGGGACAAGTAGTTGAAATTAAAAAAATCAATTTATGACATACAGACTAGAAAATGAATGTTCACATGAAATATGTCTACATAGATCCGGATTTGAACTCTCACTCCAATGAACCTTCAGAACACAGGATGTGGGATTTATCCCTGTGTGCCACACAAACAGCTTTGCAGCAAGGAACTGGAGTTATTCTGCACACAACCAGCTGCAATATCATCTAGAGTAATATGAAACCATAGAGAAGTCCAAGGTGCCCAAGGAAACGGGAAACAATCACTTTTAAAAATATGATTTATTGCATGAAACCACAGCACATAGAAATACCAATACACATTAACATTTCTGAAATATCAGCCTATAAATTTTCATTTGGTTTACTTCATCAGATGTGGACACGAGCCCTGCACTGACTTTTCAGGTCTCTGGTGCTAGGAGGCTTTTCCATGGAGCTCAGGACTGAACCAAGAAGGTCGGCCATCTTGGACAGTCCAAACAAAAAAGTATAGGCTGAGATTTCAGAAACGTCAATGTGTGTTGGGATTTCTATGTGCTGTGGTTTCGTACAATGAATCGTGTTTTTAAAAGTGCCTGTTTCCTTGTTTCCTGCTTCCTTGGGCACCTTGGACTTTTGTTTTGCGTGACTGCTGGTGCTTTTAACATAAATTTTGAGGATTATGAAACCATACAACTGTTATTTGTACATTTTTTCATTTTGGATGTAGTGCACTAAGTGATCACACAACCAGTTATGATTATTACTTGGATGTAGCGCACTAAGTGATCACACAATATTACTTGCAAATATATCAGTTATGATTATTACTTGCAAATATACAACTCTGTCTTACCTGACTTTGTTTGTTGGTCATTCTTCACTTATCTGATCAGTAATCTGAGACATGCAGTCTGTAAGCCATTCTATATCACTGGCTTTAAAATATGTAAGGATATTAACTGAAAATAATACCATATGCAGTTGCCGACAAATGAAGGGGAGGTTGGATGTTAGTGAGTACAACCTTTGAACTGTGTACATTTCCAGCCTTATATCTAACACATTGTAAGTCTAACCTGACATACCCACTGGATGTAAGGCAGCCTGCAGTGCTGTTGAGTTTTCCTTAGCCCAACCCGTAATCATTCACAGTTGCAGTCCATTAAAACAAACACTGAGGGAGTGCCTGAACTATTTTTACATCTCCTACATGGATCCAAGTATTTGGGATACAGCAGTCCTAATCAGTTCACAACCCATTTGCATCTTCACCATGCTAACCGCCCTGAATCTACACCACATAAAAAGGCAGCCATGTAGTTAGGCAAACTGAATGTGAGGAGACTTGTTTATGTGGAGAAGACTGAACATACCTTATTACTTTGGGATATATATGCAAGGAGGATTACTGAACATCTAAATATATGCTTGCATTTTGTCTGCTACCTACTGCACAAGTTGGAATGTAATTAAGAAAAATCTGACGCAAACGCTTTTACACTTTTATCTCTATGCATTAGTTAGAAGTGTACTGATGCCATGGGCATGTTTGTCAAGGCAATTCACAGGTATACATGATTACCAATACCTTAAAATGGAATGCTCTGTAATAAATATGTACAAATATTTCAGGGGCCATTCATTTGATATCACTTTTAGCATTTTAAAGATGGTTTGTCAGCAAAATATGTTATTTACCTGTTCTTTTGAGGGGAATAAAGCTACATTTCTGTTATGGCATCAACAAGGATATATTGTTATTGTCACTCTCCTTTTTTTGCATCTAGCCTATTGTTCATATTTCACATCTCTAGAGTGTTTTATGTTTCTTCAGTGGGTAATACTGAAATGCTATCCTTTCTGTTTTATCTAGGAATAGTTTATTTTGTAGTTATGTGATGCTTATGTGTATTATCCTTCTGTTGTTTTTTAGGACACCTAGGAGTATGCTACCCAGGCATGTCAATCCTCAAAGACCACCCATCACTTTTGCTGAAAATCAAGTGATTGTGGATGCTTTCAGGCAACATGGTGTCTT
The DNA here is from genome assembly GCF_019279795.1 of Protopterus annectens. NCBI lineage: Eukaryota > Metazoa > Chordata > Ceratodontiformes > Protopteridae > Protopterus > Protopterus annectens. The sequence goes on from NC_056732.1 coordinate 310,834,293, forward strand.
CCTGTTTGTAAAGGTTCATGATGATTCCCTTGGCATTACACATGACTTATCAGTTATTAGAGTGAAAGCCCTTTCTGTTTATGTCAATCCTCCCCTGTTCCCTGAGTGGTGCCTTAATTTCTATGTGTGTGCAATCCATGGCACCAAGTACTTCAGGGGAGCGTGCTGCATTCTAAAACTCTTGCATATTTATGGCCCTATCCTCAAAAATACTGGGAAAATATATGTGTTTACTGGCATGTTGGAGCATAGCATTCAGGAATTGATGGAGGATCCTGGATGCTGATGCCTGGGACACCCCCAGCATGTACCCTGTTGGTCATTGAAATGTACCTGTAGCTAAGATTCTAAGTGCTACACATACCTCTTTCTCCACTGGGATAGGTTCCCCTCAGTTGGCCCTGGCTTTGAGTTGAGGATGACAGAGGTCATATAGTTTATGCTAAGTTAAATGGGGCCTGAAAATTCTTTTCCTTCTTGGCCTAGATCTACTGGCAGCAGCAACATAGACCAGTCTGTTTCGCATACAAATTAATTAAAAAGCACCAAGATACTTTAATATAAAAAAAGGAAATTGTGTGGTTGTAACGTATCACATTCACACACAAAGCAAGGTTGGATGTTCATGCTGAATGTTTGGAGAGACTGAGAAGCAAGTGGTATGTATGCAGCACAACAGAAGTATTATTGCAGGTTTAAAAGTTAATGATACATTTTTTGGTATTCAATACAGTAGTAGCAAAGTGAGCATGCATATCCTAACTGTAAAGGCAAGTATGCATGCATTAGTCTGTAGCTTAAACCAACTTTAGGAGTCAAGTGTAAGCTCTTGTCGGAGGTTGTGGGTTCAAATACCACAAGCAGAAATTATACAATAATGCATTTCCTTCATAATATTACATAAGTTAAACTCTATACAAGTGGCATAAATGCCCTGCTGTTAACTGTAATCAGTATACTTGGACCAAGCATATGTGCAATATATATATATACGTATCTATATATATATATATCTATATCTATATCTATAAATATATATATATATATATATATATCAAGGACTATATATATCAAGGACTACTTTAAGCAATCCATAATTGTTGTTTGTAGTTGTTAGGATGAATACCTAAATATAATAGGTCAGATAAAATAGTTCTATAATTGTGATAATGCATTGTATATCACATATGATGGTACTAATTTTATCTCTTTTTTTTTTCTTTGGTCCCAAACTTATCTCTTTTTTTATTTTCTGTGTGTCAGCAAAATGTTTCCACACAACTTTACATTACCGAACATTCACATCATTGTAAGTTTTCATTATGAAAGGAGGCAGTTAGCCAAGATAGTAATAGTGAAACTAGATGTTTAGTATATCTTGCTGTATGTAATAAATGCTGTTGTTTTTATGTAGGTAAGATGTATAGGTCACTGAGGGAACGTTTGTTAGAGCACGTTGGGTATATCAGGAATAAGGATGTTACCAGTGCTTTGTACAAACATATATCTGAATTTAATGACTGCTTTTTTAGTTTTATGGTGTTACAATGCATGTTTAAGAGTAACGAGGAGGTGACATTAACAATATGGTAGAAAATGCAGAAACAAGATGGATCACTACTCTGCAATCACACAGATTTTCAGGGTTAAATGGTTGTCTTTCCTTGACACCCTTATTGAAACAGCATTGATTGTCTCATTAATTGGTTAATTTCTTATGCTATATATACTGCTTGTGTTGCATTTTGTCTTTTGCCTGATGAAGTGCCTTTTATTGGGCATGAACGCAGTTACCTTTTATTAAAATTGTTTTTTACTCAGCCTTGTGTGGTACTGGTATATCTGCCTTTTTTACTGTTTTAATGTCACACATCTTATTGGACATACCTAAGTATTCTTTTTGTTGCATAAACATTACTGTCTGTACAGAATACCCATCAAAGGGGTACACCATGTGTGATACCTTTTCTGGTGATGCACACAGAACATACATAGCTGTTTGATAACTGATAGCATGGGTTATATTCATGACAGTCTGGATTGTGCCATATATATCTGCCATGCACATCAGTCAACTAGCCTGTAGTGATCCTAGTGTCCCATACAGGTACAGCAGTGCCACTCCTAACACCTCCATCAGAAGTTACAGTGTTAAGACGGTATGCATGATTACCCTCTAGAGTGCAGACATGTCATAATAGTTGTACAAGTGTGTTTGTGTAGAACCATCTATGATCACTCAGAATCAAATATGTTAAGCAACGGACATGGAATTACTGGTGGTATTATTCTGATATTGTCCATGATTGTGCATGCTTCTTTTATTGTTGTCCATGTGCCTGTAACTGTGTCCCACTTGCTGGAGACCTCTGCTGACATTACACTCCTATTCAGGCAAATCACTTTGCACAGCTTCACATTATGCACTCAACCCCAATTGTATATAACATCCCTGATGGATGTCCTATGCATTGTTCATAGATTCATAAGTGTGTACTAGGCTAATGGCCCTGGAACCTTTACATGTCTAGCCCACAGAAGTGCCCTGACATTGTGCTGCCCGATGTTAGTTCCCAGTGCCTCTATCAAGTACAGCCACTGGAGTGATCCCCAGGGTGAACTTTCTATTACCCATCCACTCATCAATATTTCTTTTGAAGAGGGTCAGCCAGGTGCTCTGCTTGACATGTACGGGAAGTTTATTCCAGAGCATGGGCAATCTCTGGGTGAGGAACCTGTCCCTCCAGCATGTTCTGTTGATTGTGGTAATGAGGTTGAGGTCTCTGGAGCATGTGGTGTGGAGGGATTAGGATTTCTTTAGCTGTAGCATTTCTAACAGAGCTGAGTCAGACATGGCTTTGTAAGTCAAGCAGTGATCATCTCTAAGTAGGCGATATGAGACAAAGAATAGCTGGAGTCTTTTGAGTCTGTCCATGTAGGACATGTGTTTAATGCCAATTATCCCCTTCGTGAGGTACTTCTGTGGCCTCTCCAGCTGTTGCAGTTGTCTAGTAAGGTACATGCCAAAAGGATTAAACTTGATGATTGGTCTAATGAGGGAAAAGTGGAGAGAGATGATGACCTCTTTCTTCCTGGATGCAAAACACTTAGTAATGAGATGTGCCACATAGAAGGACTTTCTGACCACAGTGGCAATGCAGTGGTCAAAGGAGAGGTTACTGTCAACCTCCATCCCCAAATCTCTTATAACACTTTCAGTGTTCAATGGGCTCCCATTGATGTGGTAATTAGTGAGAACTGAGTTTTTACCAAAGGGGATGATGACGGACAACACATTTTTTGGTGTTAAGCTTAAGGCCATGGTTTCGACACCAGTCATTGGTCTCAGTGAGGCCTTTCTGTAGGATGTCTGCATCACTTGGGGAGTTAATAATGGAAGCTTTACAAACCTAGCCCATAGAAGTGCCCTGGCCACATGCCGCCTGACTTTAGTTCCCAGTGCCTCTATTAAATCCAACCACTGGAGTGATCCCCAGGGTGAACTTTCTATTACTCATTCACTCATCAAGATTTCTCTTGAAGAGGGTCAGCAAAGTGGTCTACTTGACATGTATGGGAAGTCTATTCCAGAGCATGAGCAGTCTATGGGTGAGGAACCTGTCCCTCCATCATGTTTTGTTGATTGTGGTAATGAGGTTGAGGTCTCTGGAGCATGTGGTGTGGAGGGACTGGGATTTCTTTAGATGAAGCATTTCTAACAGAGCTGAGTCAGACATGGCTTTGTAAATCAAGCAGAGATCACCTCTAAGCAGGCGATATGAGACAAAAGATAGCTGGAGTCTTTTGAGTCTGTCTGTGTAGGACATGTTTAATGCCGATGATCCTCTTTGTGAGGTACGTCTATGTCCTCTCCAGCTGTTGCAGGTGTCTAGTGAGGTACATGCCAAATGGGGCATTATACTCGATGACTGGCCTAATGAGGGAAAAGTAGAGAGAGAGAGAGATGATGACCTCTTTCTTCCTGGATGCAAAACCCTTAGCAATGAGATGTGCCACATAGAAAGGCTTTCTGACCACAGTGGCAATGTTGTGGTCGAAGGAGAAGTTGCTGTCAACCTGCGTCGTCAGATCTCTTATAACACCTTCAGTGTTCAGTGGGCTCCCATCGATGTCGTAATTAGTGGGAACTGAGTTTTTACCAAAGGGGATTATGACGCATTATTTGGCATTAAACTTAAGGCCATAGTTTTGACACCAGTCATTGGTCTCAGTGAGGCCTTTCTGTAGGATGTCTGCATCACTTGGGGAGTTAATAATGGTTCCCAGCTTGCAGTCATCTGCAAACTTGGACAGCCAGAGTCCCGTTGTGTTGGCCTGAACTTCTGAGAAGTAGATGCCAAACAGGAGAGGACCCAGTACTAATCCCTGTGGGACTCCAGTTATGACTGGTCAGCAGTCTGACTTGGAGTCTACAACTTTCACACTGTGCGTTCTATCTGTGACCAGTTTGCAACCCACCTAGTGGTATAGGGGTTGATGCCTAGTTTGGTGAGTTTATCAATAATTCCCAAGTGAGGAATGGTATCAAAGGCCTTGGCTAGATCGAGGTTGGCTGTATGCACTGTCTTACCTTCATTCACAGCCCTGGTGAGTGGCTCAAAGAATTCAAACAGGTTAAGCAGGCATGATCTTCCTTTCACAAAGCCAAATTGCATGGGGGTCTAGAGTTTGGAGATTTCCTATATCTTTGTTAATCATGTCCATGATGATGTGCTCCATAGCTTTACATATCAGACTTGTCAGGCTAATGGGGCAATAATTCTCAGGGTCTGTAGTTGCTCCCCCTTTATGGAGAGTTATGACTATAGCAGTGTGCCATTCAGTAGGGACAAAGCCTGAGGTGAGGCTGTGTCTGAACAGGGCATGCAGATGTGGTGCCAGTTCACTTTGTAGTTCATGTAGAACACAACCATGGATATTACTGGGTCCCATGGAAGCTGTATTCTTGGACTTGGACAATGCAGCTTTAACCTGTGCTGCAGTAATGCTGGGTGCCTGGCATTCTTCCGGTATTGTGATTAGTCCTTTGGTAGGGGTGAGAGGGGTCGAATTGGCACTGAATCTGATGGCCAGTATGTTGGCAATATCTGTTGGCTGAGTATAGGAGGTACCATTATGCAGTATCTCAGAGCAAATCTGGGTATTGCTGTGGAGGTGAGGTTCTTGATATAGCTATAGAAGGCTTTGTCATTGTTTATAGTGTCTGCTGCAATTCTGCCTTCATAGCTGGCTTTAGGGGATTTAATGAGAGATCTCAACTTTTTGTTGACGCTAATAAGGGAGTTTTTCCAGTATTGGGATGTCACCTTTTTCTGCAACAGTTTCTTCCTTCTGTTGTAGAGTTTATTAATGGCAGGGGACCAACAGACTGGCTTCCTTTTTTTGGAGGAGAGTATCTTGGTTCTGTTGGGTATGGCTAGTTCCATGCATTTGTGTAGATGTCTGTACAGGGCACTGGTGCATGATTCTGCAGTCATGCAGCTATTTCCCATTGCCATGGGTGCCATGAAGTTAGCCACCTCTGTTTTTAGGAGTCCAAGGTTGGCTTTGTAGAAGTTTTTCAAGGTGGTCACCTTTGCGAGGGGTGTGGGTGAGATGTGGATTTCCATGGTGATTAGTTTATGGTCGGATCTGACCAGGGAGGGATTGACTACTGGTGTAGAGCAACAGTCACCCATTTTAGTAATAACCAGGTCAATGATGTTGCTTCCTCTAGTGGGGGTCAGAATGAGCTGGTCCAGGGCATTATAACTGATGAATTCCAGGAAGTGTTGGGACAGTGTATTGATGCTTGAGTAATTTTCCCAGTTGATGGAGGGGTAGTTGAAGTCTCCTAGTAAGAGAGTGTTGGGTTGGATCTTGATAGATTCCAGGGTGCTTATGAATGTGGAGTGAGAGTCTAGGAAGATGGTTGGGGACCTATAGCAGGCTATGACCTGGATCGCCCACTTACCCAATGTTAGTTGTACCTGAAGTATCTCAGATGCGTTATGCTCAGCTACTAGTCTGGAGGTTTGCATATCCTTTATGAATATGGAGACACCACCACCTTTGGAGCTTCGGTCCATGTTTTGGGGCCAAAAGGTGTGGAATGAGTTTAGCCTGGTAGCACATGGGTGCTTTCTGCTGCTTTAAACCAGGTCTCCATTACAGCACAAATGTCGATGTTCTTCATTTTGAGGAGTGCTTTGAGTGAGTGCATCTTGAAATTTAGACATCTAGCATTGAGCAGCATGACCCTCAGACTGCATTTATTTATTGCTGTTATGGTGGTAATTTGGTCTTTAGAACACTGCCAAAAAAGGCACTATAGGGATGGCAAGAGCCTTAGCCAGTGCCCAGAAACCCAGGGGTGACAGATGCAGGCCATCTCTGGCAAAGCATTGAGGTCTGTCAATCATGTCATCTCAAACAGACAGATACTGAATCCCCTTAGAATGACACTAGAAACTTAGCCAATTGTTGAAATCAATCATTTTTTGTTTGTACTGCGGTATCATTCTGGGTAATGGTAGGATACTGCTCAGGGCTAGTGTCATACCTGCCTGGGCCACATAATCCGAGAGCTCCACCATGTCTCTTTTCATGTATTCCAGGGAGGTGCATCTCAGGTCATTCACACCCACATGGACAATCACAGAGTCATACTTGCACTTGTTGTGGAGTGACCTGAGTGGATGTGTTATGTGTCGGATTCTGGCACCTGATCATACCTCTCAACCTAGAATCATGAAAAATCTGGACAAAGTCTGGTGAAAAATAGGTACAAATCTGTAAACTTATTGTTGTGTCTTTCAGCTTTTCCCAGGTAGGGGTCGCCACAGCAGAACTCTGGTCCGCTAATGATTGGTAGTTGATTTTTACATGCCGAGTTATCAGTCCTGACGCACAACCTTCAATGAAGGTACGCCCATTCACGCATGTCTCCATGCAGAAGACGCTCTAGCTGAGAATCGAACCAGACAGCGTCTTACTGTGAGGCGACAACGCTACCGCAGCACCACCACTGCGGGTAGGTAGAAATCTGTACACTGATTAACATAAAAGTTTCATACATACTTATGTAACCCTGCCCAATCCAGTGGGATTGTGGGATACTGATTTTTAAATGCAAACTGAAGAACAGACAAAATATGATCACAAAACACAAAATAAATAGAATATCCTGTGTTTTATTTGTATTAATATTTGAACTTGTATTAAATGAAGAACTTGTGCAAACGGCAAAACTAAAATATAATTTTCTTTTGTAAAAATAAAATTAACTGCTTCAGCTGTCTACATCACTATTAAATAATACAAAATATTACCAGTACAAAACTGTTTTATATATATTAACATCTGAAGTTGTTTAGCAAAATCATTTTCTTAAGTAGGAGTCTTTGCATGCTAGAGGTTACTTCAAGCAGATTAAAAAAAAACAATATTATTTTCATGAAATTTGATAAGGATATAATGGATAATGAAAAGTAAGCATGCCACAAATTAAACTCAGGCAATAAAAAGATAGTTTTGTTACTGTTAACATTTCCTCATTAAAGTTTGCTATTGTTGGTTTCTAATTATATAACTGCATGGTTTTAGCATTGCCCTCCCATGCATTCTGGCCTGGGGCATTTTGCTTAAAATCAGCGTATGATTATCTATTAAAATATGATATGGTCATCCACTTTTTGGCAGTACATTGCCATATGGTAATTCATCAGTGTCCAACTTTTAAGGATAGTTTGAGAAATATTAGTTTAAGACAGAGCACTGTGTGACTACTGCATCAGCAAAGAAACCTAACTACACTGATTCATATTTCAGCCACATAACCGAGTCATAAGGATAACCATGGTAATAACATAAGAACAGTCATCATCATATATATATATATATATATATATATATATACATACACAAAAAAAAAAATATATATATATATATATATGCATATATATATATATATATATATATATATATATATATATATATATATATATATGTGTGTGTATATATATATATATATATATATATATATATATATATATATATATATATATATATATATATACCTCTTAACCTGTTAGCACAATAAATCTGGACAAAGCCTAAAATAACTGGGGTGACAAAGGCCCAAAAATAGGGACAGATTTTAAATATTGCTCTGATAAACTTAGAAAGTTGATAGAATAACGGGATCTATGTTTGTATTCTTCAGAAATGCATGCTAAGTCTGAAAATCAAATGTATGTCATAAAGTGATTTCAGTCCTCAGTAATCAGTCAGAAAACCACAAATTTTATGAGGAACAGTTCAATAATATGAGACAAAAATCTGGATATGTATATATATATATATATATATATATATATATATATATATATATATATATATAGTTTCATAGATTCATACTAGGCTATCTGCCCTAGGGCATTTATAAGCCTAGCCAGAGTGTGTTTGGCTTTCGCCACCCATTTTAAATGAATTTTGCTATGCCCTTTTTCGAGGTTAGTATACTGTGCCTCTGTCTAACAGTGACACAGAAGTGATACCCGGGGTAAACCTACGATCTCCCATCCACTCATCAAGATTCCTCTTGAAGAGAGTCAATGAAGGACTCTGCCTAACCTGGACTGGGATTTTATGCCAGAGTGAAGGGAGCCTCTGGGTTATGAATCTGTCCCTCCAGCATGTCCTATTTATTTCAGTGCTGAGGTTCAAGTCTCTCGAGCGCGTAGCTCGATGGGATTTGGATTTTCTGAGGTGCAGCATGTATGTCCATTAATTCCGGGTTGGACATGGCTTTATACGTCAGGCACAGATCGCCTCTGAGCAGTTGGTATGCCACTGAGTAGAGCTGGAGTTTCTGTAACCGGGCAGCATATGGTATCTGTTTTAGCCCTTTGATCCTCTTGGTGAGGTACTTTTGGGGTCTTTCTAGTTGCTGCAGGTGTCTGGTAAGGTACATCCCAAAAGGGGCATTGTATTCAATTATGGGCCTGATGAGGGATGAGTAAAGAGGCACGATGACCTTCCCTGATCTAGATGTGAAACCGTTCATGATTAGGTGGGCTATATAAAATGTTTTTCTAACCGCTTTGGCCACGTGGTTTTCAAATGAGAGATTGCTATCAACTTGGGTCCCCAGGTCCCTAGTTACTTCTTCCATACTTAATGGATTACCACCTATGTGGTAATTTGTGGGCACTTTGTTTTTGCCAAAGGGGATGACTATACACTTTTTGTCATTTAGCTTTAAGCCATGGCTCTGGCACCAGTTTTCTGTTTCTATGAGGCCCTTTTGTAGGATGCTTGTGTCAGCTGGAGAGTCGATTATGGCGCCTAGTTTGCAGTCATCTGCGAACTTGGTCAGCCACAGTCCTTCTGTGTTGGCCTGTACCTCCGAGAAATATATACTGAGCAAGAGAGGTCCCAGGACTGAGCCTTGTGGGATGCCACTTGTAACTGGTTTGGAGTCTGACATGGCTCCAGCAATTCTAACCATGTGGGTTCTGTCCTTGAGCCAGTTTGCAACCCATCTAGTGACATAGGGGTTTATATTTAAGCTGGTGAGCTTATCTATAATGCCCGAGTGGGGTATTGTATCGAAGGCTTTGCGAGGTCCAGGTAGGCTGTGTGGACCACCTTCCCCTCGTCAATGGCCTTGGTGACTGTTTCAAAGAAATTGACCAGGTTTAAGAGGCAGGATCTGCCCTTAACAAAGCCGAACTGGGTAGGATCCAGTGTCTGTAGGTCCCCAATATCTTTATTTATGAGGTCCATGATGATCCTTTCCATAACTTTGCAGACCAAGCTAGTCAGGCTTATGGGGTGATAGTTTCCAGGATCAGTTGAGGAACCACCTTTGTGGAGAGGGACCACTGTTGCTGTACGCCACTCTTTGGGTACACATCCTGTAGTAAGGCTGAGATTGAACAGTAGATTTATATTTGGGTTTAGCTCTTCTTGGAGTTCATGTAGGACGCAGCCCGGGACACCATCTGGTCTCATTGATGCTGTGTTTTTTGCTTTGGAGAGGGTGGCTCTTACCTGAGCATCTGAGATGTCAGTGGGGCAGCACTCTGCTGGGATAGATATTTGCCCTTTTGGTGGGGGGGGGGGTTTGCGCTGAACCTGTCAGCTAGGATGTTGGCAATGTCTGTGGGTTCAGTGTATTTTTTGTCATTTTGGACTAATTCTGAGCAAATCTGGGAATTCCCACCCAGGTTTCTAACATAACTAAAGAAAGCCTTGTGATTATCCTTAGTGTCCTGTGCAATTTTTCTCTCGAAGCTGGCCTTAGACGATTTTATGAGTGCCCGTAGTTTTTTGCTAATACTGGTCAGAGATGCTTTCCCTTTTTGGGATTTTGCTCTATCATGTAGTAGCTTCCTCCTTCTATTGTATAGTTTGTTTATGGCTGGGGTCCACCAGACAGGACGGCTGCCTTTGGAGGATTGGGTCTTGGTGTTATTTGGGATTGCATGATCCATGCATTCCTGAAGGTGTTCATAGAATGCGCTTATAAAGGATTCTGCGGTCTGGGCTGTATTTTCCACAGGCCCGGGGGGCTTTGAAGGATTCCACCTCGGTTTTGAGGAGTGTGAAATTTGCTTTAGAGAAGTTTTTCACTGTGGTTTTCTGGGCAGGTGGTGGGGTCGGGATGTGAATATCCAGTGAGATTAGTTTATGGTCTGATCTTACCAGTGAGGGATACACTTCTGGTCTGGAGCATAGAGCCCCATGTTGGTGATGATCAGGTCCAGCATGTTTTCCCTTCTTGTGGGAGTGGTAACAAGTTGTTCCATAGCATTTGAGTTTATGAATTCTAGGAACCTTTGGGCTAGGGTGTTGGAGCTAGAGTAATGCTCCCAGTCTATGTTTGGGTAGTTGAAGTCGCCCAGTATAATGGTGTTTGGAGAGACCTTCATATTTTCCAGTGTTCTCAGGAAGGCCGAGTGGGGTTCATGGGTTTGGGAGGGTAGTCTGTAGCAGGCTATAAACTGGAAGGCAGTTTTACCCACTGTTAGTTGCACATGGATAGTCTCTGATGCTTCGTGCTGTGCCACCAACCTGGCGGTGTACACACACACACACACACACACACACACACACACACACACACACACACACACACACACACACGCACACACACACACACACACGTGCACACACGTGTGGGGGGTGTGGTTGTGCATGTGTGAGTGAGTAGGTCCGTCCATATTTTTAATCTATGAATTCAGTAAAACAGTAACTGCATCTTTTGTCATTAATTTGCATTTTAATGTTCTGTCTTCTCTGTATACCTCCAATATCCTTTATGCTATGACCAACAATATAACTCGTTTAACTCATACTCAGGGTTATAAGATTAGATGTTGTTTTTATTGGACACACAACACTGCCTACAAACTTACATACATTTTCTAGGCATTTCCGATAGCAAGGCAGAAGATCGTGTGTTAGTTCACCTACAGACCTGTCACATTCCACAAGATCAAACTTTTTTTAAAAAATAATGTATTTTATTTTCAAGTAAATTGTATCAGCATATATCAAAACATGCAACAAACCTCTTTTGTCCTATCACTGGGTAACAAATATTACACGATTACTAGCTTCACATGACTTTGTCATCCGACAAATACATTTTTGCAAATGATTGTCAGTACAGACAGACAAATCTAAGTAATGTCCTGCCATATCAGTACTGTGCTTGCACTCACTGACACTGCATATTAGTAATCCATCTACATGTGTTTACTTATAGCAGCACAGGGGCTACAATCTCAGCTATGAACATGAGATCAGAACTGGATACATGGTCCTCCAAATAAAATATTGCTACTTATATCATGCCTGCCTCTATAAAATAGAAATCCTTAAGCAGGAGCAAGAAAAAGAACACCAGATTTAGAATGCAATAGAAAACTGTTTCTTAACAATTCATATCAGGTAGATCATTTGTTTTTTAACACATTTCACATATGAACACAGGCACACTGTAAGGCAATCAACAGGAATTATCACATTGTAAAACTTCATAGTAAACATAGTGTGCCTCTATATTATATGCTTGAAGTTTCAAAATTTCGAACCTCATATAATCGAACTTATATGAGCAAAGTTTTAAAACTTTGAACATGTAATATAAAAAAAAGAAAAAAAAACTTACCTGAACGCTGAGAGCAACTCTGAGATCGCACAACAGTGAAGTAAAGGGCAATATTCCCTACGGCGATCTCACTTCACTGAAGTGCGATCTTGGAGTTGGTAAATTTAAGTAGTGGGGGGTATGGGCGATGCAGGGGGTTAAGTGCAAATTATAGTGTGAGCATTTTATTATAGGAGGCCACATGCATCTGAGGCCTTGCAGGTTTGCTGTTTTGCAGGAGAAAGCAGGTCTATGATGTACATTTGATAGCCTTCCCAATAGCATCAATACTCCTCTGGAAATTGCTATCAAATAGTGAATTTTAAGTTACTTTGTTCTGGGGGACCTACACCCTTCATGCACCCTTTTTACTTATATAATTAGTTCTGAGTAGATGCAGTTTGGAAGAATGCTTTGTATAGTAGCTAATATACTGTCTTAATCAGCATTATTAGATATCTGATCTTTGCACAAGTTACACCGTAGGTGATTAGAGGCTGTGGGAATCAAAACTAGGATTGCTGCAGAGCCTAGGTCTAGCTGCACATAGTTTTAAACCAGTGTGGCAAATATACAGCCAGTTATGCTACCTTGGCTTGGTTAGGGCAAACGTTTCTATGTCATGCAGGCAGCATTACTAAGTCATAGCTCATCAGCAAATAGAGTGGTTTGCATTTAGCAATAAAGTCAGCATAAACAAAAGTGAAGATTGTGTACATCAGGAAATATCCATTACCGTGTAGGATGGTATCACAGGAAAATCTAACACACTCATGTAAGACAGTGAGTAATAGCAACAAAAATGTCTGAAAGCAGAAGTTCATGAAGGAACACATTGTCTTGCAAAATAAACGTGCAAATGAAATAAACAAAATGATGGTTTATTAATGAGGTAATTTGAAACATTAGTGAGAAGCATTCGGCATTCAAAAAATAAAAGGAAACACAGAAGCAACAAGGCAGAGAACAGTAAAGCAGAAGGATAGTGGAGGTATGTAATTTGGTCAACAGTCAAGAAAGAACAGAGTTTTTTTTAGATATAATGCTGAAAAGAAGTTAAAAGAGAGATAGTGAGCCAAAACAAAATGGATGGAGTGGGATTAACAAGAAATATCATCATTTTAAAGCAGATAAATAAATAGATCTGCATAGTATCTACAAAGGAAAACAAAAGTAAGGCGTGCTACACTCTACTGAGAAAAGTGATCTGGATAAATGGTTTAATTTGAGTCCAATATTGCCAAAGAACCTAGATACTAAAGTTAAACAAGACAAACACAGTAATTTGCAGAAAACTGTGACAGAGAACAGTAACTCCCCTAACTGCCATTTCTGACAAATCGTTGGCTGAGGTTTACTTATTCAAAAACTGGAAAAATACCAACTACCAAGTCATTCAAATCACACTTGATATGAAAAACAAAGGGGGGTATCTACCAACCTCCTCATCTGACTCAAGGTAGAAAAACACGGAATTATGGAAGATAGATTATCTGGAAATCAGATGACCAGATGTACCAAGGTGACATGACTTTACAGTAAAAACTCTAGCAAAGCTCTTTAACAAGATAGTTAACATAGTGGGCAACAGACAATTGAGAAAGATAGTCTATTTCAACTTTATTTAGGTAACTGACATGGTACCGCACCATGAGTTCCTAAAGACCCCACCTATATGTGCTATATATTCCAACATTTCCTTCAATAGTTTCATCATTCAAGCTTGTCTTAGGATGTTTTATATCCCTATGTTTGGTTTAATAATTAAATTTTTTCCCAGAGCATTATCCTTTTTGTTGAGGACCTGAAACTCAGCAGTAATGACCTAAATTATTTGAGGGCTCTCCCAGGGCAGATGCCTGCATATACAATAATGGTTTAAATCTGACTAAATAGCTTCCAACTATAATCCAAAACCAAATACTACCTAGATCAGTTGAACAGACAACTAAAATTATCTTCTTATTTTACATGGTAGATATGGTGTCAACACTGGCTATAGACGATTATCGCTGTTGAAGTTACACCCTGACCCCATGTGCAAAATTTGGGGAAAAGTGTTGTGGATGGATAGATGGATTAATGTGATGAAAAGACTGCCATATCATTTTCAGATATTTCATTATAGTTGTATGTGTTTACCAAAAAAGAATCTACCTTCCATATGATCAGACTTCAAAACGAGTGTGAAGGAACCAAAGGTGGAGGTGTATCTGTCTTCATTAAAACCTAATACACTTTGAGACTGGTCAAACAGCAAGACTCTTCCAAAGTACTCCATGTCCTACCAACTATTGGGAAAGAACCATGCCACATCATTGCTAGCTATAGATCCCCCTACATGAACCAGGATAAGCACACCCCTTACCTCAGTTTACTGAAATCCATTGCCATATAGTCCAACACCTTAGTCATGGGAGATTTCAACTATTCTTCCATAGACTGGGGATATACACAAGCAAAAACACACTTGCCTAGAAGTTTCTGGATTTTGTTAACACAAATGTTCTAGAACAGACAGTCTGTAACCCCCACTAGGAACTCTAATGTTCTGGACATAGTACTCACCAACATCAGGGGCCAATGTATTTCCTCACATGTGATACCCTCCCTGGTTAGGTCACACCACAAATCAATTTCATTTGAAGTAACTGATGGAGCTGATACCCTCACAGGAACAAAAATTATAATAAACTTTACCAAAGCTATCTACAGCTTAGTAAGTCATGGTATAAAAGGCATCATACCACCTGCAATTGTAGACATCAATGAACACTATGGAGAAGTGTAAGCAAATGTCCTATACAAACACTTAAGCAACTGCACAAACACTGCTGTATCTGACCGGATCAAAACCAGGTCTTCTTGTAAAAACAAGCCACCGTGGTTGACTTCATGTATAAACAGATTATATAACAAGAGGAAGAAACTGTTGTCCAAAAGCAAGAAGGATATCACTCTGCAGAGGAAGTCTTCCTTCCTAAGGCTAAACAGGAAAATCAGAAATCTTGTAAAGTCTTGTAAAACAAATTTTGAAACTAAAATCAGATCTCTAGCCAATGATAATTATAAGGCTTTATTTAACTACATCTAAAGTCTACAAGGGAATGCTCAGCTACGTACCGAACTGGTTGTAGATGGGATCACTCATACTACAATAGAAGATATCACCAACCTTTTAGGTGACATATTCAAGACAAACTTTACCCCTCTATCCACACCTACCATATTCCAAAGCATACCTGACACCAGCCATCTGTCTAGTACCTCTTGAGAATAAGTCATCTCTACACTCAAAAAACATGCCCTCAATGGGACCAGATAATATTCCAGGTTGTTTACTAAAGAATCTAAAACAAGACTTAGTGGACCCACTTGGCATTCTCTTTAATGATAGAATGGAGAACAGCAACAGTAATCCCCCTGCACAAGGGGGGGGGGCATCAACTGACCCTGGAAATGACAGACCTATAGGTCTAACCAACTTCATCTGCAAGGCCATGGAAATAATTATTATGGACCTTATCAACAAGGACATAGGTGACCTTCAAATGCTGGACCCAACCCAGTTTAGCTTCATTAAGGGTAGCTAAAGCTTATTAAACCTGCTGGACTTCTTTGAGAATGTCACCAAAGCCATGGGCAAAGCTAAGACAGAAAAAGTTATTGGATTCTTCACTTATGTGCCTCTGCACTTTGAGATAAGCAGCTACAAACTTGACAGTCCATATATCATCTTGACTGACAGTAAGTTAAGGTATTGTGTTTGTACTTACTCGCTGAAAAAAGGCTGAGAGTTGGGTAATTTATCTAAACCAGTGAGTGATAGAATTGTAATATCCATTTTTATTGTTTAAAGTAGTGAAATTAATTGTAGCTCCATCTGAAGATCCTCATACTCAGCTAACCTTGTATATTGCCCAACAGCATGTCAATGCTTCACATGAAGATTAGTATACACTGAAATTTAGTTTCAGTTATATAACATGGAAGAGTTGGGGGACACTAAGTTACTAAATATGTCGGATGTTTAGCCCCTAATAAAAAATTCATGGTAAATGCCATTGGACCCAAAAGCTACAATTTGTCAGTCCTCACATTAATGCTTCACCCTCCTTTTCCCATCCAAGTTCTCAAAAGAATTCATTAGTCAGTAAGCAAACAATATCAAACTGTACGCAGCATAATTTGTTGCAGGACTCATTACAGTTCTCCCTGCTGCACACATAGGAAGATCACTGCAGAATGGAGTATGTGTGCTGTATCTCTAAGAAGCATTCCAAAGACTGAATGTGCATATACATAGTCATCACATGCTAGGTTCAGTGCCATTTTGTGAGTGCAGACAGAGAGTGAGCATGTATGAGTGTAATAGCCACTTTGTTTATAAGTTTATTTAAGTTAAAGTTATTAAGCCTCATATGTGTTTGTACATAAATAAACTGCTTGAACAAAACCCACGAAGTCTCGTCTATTGTATTCTGACTAGACAAGCTACATGGTGTCAGAACCGGGTTCCAGAGACTGATATTCAGAATAATGAGGTGCAGAGATAACAGTGAAGGTAAACTAAGAGAAACGAGCATGAAAAAGAGCCAGAAAAGAACCAAAGGTAATGAAAACTTGCACAGTTTATTTTATAAAAAAGATAAAATGTAACATTACAAGGGCGCAAACTGCATTATTAAACAAGTGAGAGACACAAAATGTTTTAAAATTAAGATATTTCATAAAACAATGGTCAGAAAAGCACATAAGAGATTAGGAATTACCTCAGAATTGCAAAATGTGTATGTTCAAAGCAAAATGAGTGTGTTTAGAGTAAAATGTGCATGTCTGAAACAAAACAGGCATGTTTAGAGTAAAATGAGCCCAAGGAAAGTATGTTGGGCATATAAAGAGATTAAATGAGCAAAATGAATATTCTAAGGGCAAAAAGGCACATTAAGCAAAAATAAAGCAAGGTGACTGCATGTTTTGGCAAAGTGCTGTGTTTGACATTACTACTACTTCATATTGTATTCAGAGCATAACTAGAGTTATTTGAAGTATCTCAAAGTGTGTAAAAGTGCTTACAGTGTGTGCTTATTACTATGCATTTATTGGAAAGAGTTTATTTGTGTGCACAGTGCAACTGTTTCTTAAAGTGCAGTCAGATACAGACATTTCGAAAAGTTTCTTCTGCTGGCTGTGTCAAAAGCCTTCAGTGGTATGTGTTAATATGGCAGATGGATTTCGAAAGCTCTCACCACTTGTGTTTGATCAGAATATTGTAGAGAATTGGAGAGTATTTGAGCAAGATTATGATATTTTTATACAAGCAGTTTATTCTGACAAAGATACACGCACCAGGGCATTCATTTTACTAAATCTAGCTGGGTCAGAGGTAATTGAAAGAGAGCATTCACCAGCAGTATATGAGGGAGAAGGTGGAAATTGT
Organism: Protopterus annectens; assembly: GCF_019279795.1. Lineage (NCBI taxonomy): Eukaryota > Metazoa > Chordata > Ceratodontiformes > Protopteridae > Protopterus > Protopterus annectens. Next base: position 310,851,893 of record NC_056732.1, read on the forward strand.
CATACTGTCATACAGGCTGAATCAAGGGAAGACATAAGTGTTTGAAGTGTAAATTCAGGGAAATGTGTAATACCCCAGACAAATATTACATTAGAGAGGTATTTGTTTTACACAAGAGATCTGAAACCAGGGGAAACTTTTGCAGCTTATATAACTGACCTGAGAAACAAAGATAGATTGTGTCAGTTTGGTGATTTAAAAGATGAGTTGATAAAGGACAGGCTCATGTGTGGTATTAGTAGCGCTGCAGTGAGAAAGATTTTGCTTCATGACAGTGATTTAACATTGAGTAACGCTATTGAGATTTGCCAAATCCATGGAATTACAGAAAGGCACACAAGTATGCTTGCAAGTGATAAAAGTATGATTTCAGCAGACTCCAGAGTAAATATAGACAGTATGCAACACATGGCAAGCAAAAGCAGGCCTAAGCACAAGGCAGCCACAGCCCCTGCTGGTTCAGCAAGAAAACCACGTAGTTTTCCAGCAAATTCTAAGAAAGGAGCATGCTCAGTGCAGTGCAAGTGTGAGTCAGCAAACCCCAAATCCAGTTGTATTGTTAACTATCACAATTGTGTGCAAATCATGAGCCTAAAAGAGAGAAAGGCTTAACATTTGGCCAGGAATGCCACAAGCATAAAAAATGGAACCATTTTCAAAAGTTTTGCAAATCAAGTCAACCTCACACAGTTAAAAAGAAGGGTCACTCAAGAAAGCAAACTGATCAAGTGGAATTGCAGCAGTCTGCTTTTTATGTAGATGGTGTATCAGTAATTGGTGAATAGGTTGATGCAGTAAATTTGTTAACAAAAATGAAGTGTTTTGTACTGTCCAGATCAATGGTAAATCCTCTATCAAAGTAGACACTGGTTCAAGGTGTAATGTTATGTCAGCAGATACTTTTGCTAAAGTGAGAGCTAATGTACAACTCAATATGACTAGTTGTGTGAAACGTGTTTGTTCTGGAGGTGAAAAAATTCAAACCGAAGGTTCAGTAGTGCTTTCATGTTATTTGACAAGGAACTGTTACAGCTTGTTATTCTATGTAGTTTGAATACCTGTGCAGTGATTATTGGGTTTCAGAGACCGTCTGAGAATTAATTTGCTTTCGTATACCAAAGAAGTTCATCATATAAGCACATCTTCTAGTTCCAATTTTACTGAAGCTATTTTCTCAGAGTATGCTGATATTTTCGATGACAGATTGGGTAAACTTCCAGTTGTGTATTCTATGAAGTTAGACCCAGTGGTCAGTCCAGTGGCCAGGCCAGCAAGAAAAGTTTTGATAGCTATGCAGAATAAAGTCAAGGCTCAGTTGGATAAAATGGTGCAGCAAGGTGTGATTTGTCCAGCCACTGAACCAAATGAATGGATGTTCGTCCATGGTAGCAGCCCACAAAAAAGGTTTAGACAAAATCTGAATATGTATTGACCCAAGAGAATTGAACAAAGCATTAAACAGACTGCATCATCCCATGCATACAGTTGAAGAGGTCACAGCCCAAATACTGAATATCACTGTTTTTTCTGTCTTAGATGCAAAACGTTCATTTTGGCAAGTGATGCTTGATGGCGAGTCCTCATTACTAACTACTTTCAGTATCCCATTTGGCAAATGTAGATTTCTCAGGATACCATTTGGAATAAATTCTGTAAGTGAAGTATTTTAGTGTGCAATGGATCAAGTTTTTTCAGGTTATCCTTCTGCCATAATAGTAGATGAATTATTGGTTGGAGGCAATGGTGAAGCAGAGCATGACAGAAACCTTAAGAGAGTTTTAAACACAGCATGTGAAGTGAACTTAAAGCTCAATCCTCTGAAGTGCAAATTCAAATAGTAGAAATTACATGTGTAGGTCATTTATTCAACAGCCCTGGCTTTCAACCAGACCCGTCCAAGCAAGAAGCCATTTTAGAGATGTCCGCACCAGATAATGTTCAAGCTCTATAACATTGTCTTGGTATGTTCAACTATTTAGGCAAGTTTATACCAGATTTCAGTGAGTTGACAGCACCTTTAAGAGAGCTAATGCACAAAAATGTTACATGGTCTTGGTTGGTAAAGCACCAGAAAGCATTTCAAGACCTCAAGCAGAAAATTGCCACCCCACCTACATTAAGATATTATGATGTAAATAAACCAGTAACCTTTTCCTCTAATGCTTTGAAATTTGGTCTTGGCACAGTCATTCTTCAAGAAGGCAGTCCAGTAGCCTATGTAATCCAGAACTCTTATCCAAACCAAAATGCAATATGCTCAAATCGAGAAAGAAGTTTCTGCAAAAGTGTTTGCATGTTCAAAGTTTCATAATTATATTTATGGTCGAGCTATTCAGATTGAAACTGATCACCAACCTTTAATTACTATTTTAAAGAAGCCTATGCATTCAGCTCCATCGAGATTACAAAGAATGATGCTAAAATTACAAACGTACAAATACAAAATGGTTTATACAAAAGACAAACTTTTTTATCTGGCTGATACCTTATCCAGATTGCCCAGAAATACCATGGAACAGCTTCATACAGAGAATTTCGACTTTGATGTTATGGAAGTATGTAATTTTTCTACCATGAGACTTGATGAGCAGAGAGATCATACAAAGACTGATCCAGTTTTGCAAAAGCCTAATCACTACATTGATGTTGAATGGCTATCAAAGCAATCTAGTGTACCACCTGAAGTGCAAACTTATTTTCCTTACAGAGATGAGATGTTGATGGAAGATGACATTATTTTCAAAGGTCCTAAAATTGTTGATCCTGCTTCCTTACAACATGAAAATATCCAGAGTTTGCATTGTGGTCACCCAGGTCCCAAATCTACCAAAAGAAGGGTAAGAGGACTAGTATTTTGGCCTTTTCTAGCAAAGACATTGATAAAGTAGTTTCTTTTTGTTCAGTATGCAATACTACTAAACCGCATTTGCAAAGAGAACCACTTCAACTATGTCAAGTTTCTGAACTACCTTGTTCAACAGTAGCTACTGATATATTTGAGTGGAACAATCAGCATTACTTGGTATTGGTAGACTTGTATTTGAACTGGCATGAGATTGATTTGCTACCTAACCTAATGTCCAGTGCTGCTATTACTAAGTTAAAACATCATTTCTCAGTCTATGGTAGTCCACACAAAGTTCTTTCTGACAATGGTACTCAATTTTCTAGTCAGTTGTTTCAGAAATTTGCAAAAGAATGGGACTTTGTGCATATTACTAGTAGTCCAGAGTATCCACAGTGAAATGTACTAGCTGAAAATGCAATGCAGAGTGTAAACCAATTACTTTAGAGGTCAAAGTGTGACAATACTGATTTTTTTTTAGTTTATTTTACATAAGAAACATACACCGTGATTATATACTTGGCTCATCTGCTCACAGACTTCTATTTAGGCAATCCAGAACAATGTTGCCTATAATTTCCTGTTTGTTGAGGCCTAAAGGTAAGAACAACAGGACAATTACAGCTCAACTATTCAGAAAGTGTTCTTTCCAGAAGTCCAGCTATGATAAATCAAGCAAATTTCTTTGTCCATTGAAAGAAGGACAGACAGGGAGGATGCAAATGGAGAAAGATTTTGAGTTGATTGGCCAAGTAACAGGTGTATGTGCTGAGATGAGATCGTACTTCATAGAATCTGGGGGTGTGGGGTACAGGAGAAATCGCAGCCATATACTTCCTGTATCCAAATCGATATGGCAGCATTGTTCCTGTGATACAGATTCTAGATCTCAGAGCAATCCAGACAGTGTTCCTGTTGCAGAACGCATCTTAACCTCTACTTCCAGTCCTAATGATGTTCCTGATGTCTCAAAAGTTAAACATTCAGCAGAGACAGTCCCAGTTGCTAGATCTGATTCCAATTTCTTTGTCACACAATTTGGTCAGATTTCCAGACCTAGTGTGAAATACACAGCAACCTGGTCATAATTATGTATATGTATTTAGTTCTGTATAATTTCCTGACAGATAATTATTTTTATTGATTGCATGTCAATTAATGTCATCCACACTGCATGATTTACTTCTCAAAGAGGGAGGATGTAGAATGGAATACGTGTGCTGTATCTTTACGAAGCATTCCAAAGACTGAACGCGCATACAAATAGCCAGCACATGCTAGGTTCCATGCCATTTTGAGTGCAGCCATAGAGTGAGCATGTATGAGTGTAATAGCTAATTTGTTTATAAGTTTATCTTAGTTATTAGTTAAAGTTATTAAGCCTCAACCCTGATGTGTTTGTATATAATAAAGCTGCTTGAACAGAACCCACAATGGCTCGTCTATTGTATCCTGACTAGATGAGTGACAATCAGTAATCAAGTCCACACACATCTTTGCTACAGACAGTCCTGCAGCACTGATCAGTATGTCTATCAACAGTCATACTGGAGTTAAAGGTTGTTGTTAACCAGAATTCACTTTCAAAGTGTGTCAGTTCCAGAAAATTGAGAAATAATCTGTTGATGTTCAGTATAATACTGAGATGCAGATTAGTGTAAGCTTTTCACATGCTTTGCAAATAACTGTAGTATCTCATTTGTTTGTGGATTTTATTTTCACTTCTAGGGAGCCAGGAGTTAATGGAGCTATTTGGTGACAGCACTTGTCCCATTGATCATCCCACCCTATTCTGTTCTTCTCCATGAATTGTCATTTTTAATGTAAAAGATCCATGACTGAATCATGTGGCTCAAAGATCATTAACCTTTCTTAAAGTGCAATCTTCAGGCAGGTTGAATACAGGGAAGTACTTTTAGCTTTTTAGGCATGCACCACCATGATGATACCACTACACTGTTGTCTTCTTAACGGCTAGTTTAAAATAATTGCCCCATAGGATTTTCAGTCCTCCAAACCTGAGGCCTGTTGAAGTCCAAGCCATATACCATAAAGGGTTTAGCAAAGGGAAAAAAAAACATTTCAAGTAAGGCTTCAGCAAGAAAAAAACATGATTTCAAGTACAGACTTGAAATGATGACCTGGACCATGGAAAATGAATCATTAAGCTCATTCAGGAGAGAAATTTCTGTCCAATCAGTCTTCATTAGAGCAATTATATGCTACTGTAGGAAGCCAGCTATAAATTTCCATATGCTGACTTGTAGCCTAAAGATTCATAGACAAATAGAGTTTACAAGGCTGTGTCAGTCCATGGACCATAATTTCCTTGACAATACCCACCCTCTGTCTCCAGGAGGGCAGAATAAGTCAAGCCATGAATCCATTTAAATAGTAAAAATAGCAGTCTACAGCCCAGTATCTAACTGAGTTTTGCAAGTATGGCATAGCTGTAATAGTGGATTTCTGACACTGCTTTTCAGTCCTGTTTCTTGGAAGCCTTATGGAGTGTGTGTTTTTTGACAGCATCACTGTATTTTAGGTTAGTGTGATCTTGACCATTTGTGTAAATGAGATGGCAGCTTCCAAGATATTTAGGAAATGTTATCTCTCATAAATCATGACATTTTGGTCCAGTAATAACTAGCTATCAGTGAGCACTGAGCAATTCTTAAACTGTCTCTGAATACCAAGTGCAATGAGGCTTGCATCAGTAGGAATAAAGTGAGCTGGATTGAGTGGACACAGGGGAGTAAGGAGTTGATGTGCTGAGCGGCAGTTCTGAACCCTGTTTCAGAGGAGAGGTGCCATCTTTTAATAGCTGTCTATCCTTCATTTTTTTTTCAGATTACATGTTGAATTTTGGTGAGAAATGTTTATCAAACCTTTTATAGTATCAGCCCATTTACCAGTAATCTTGTTAATGAAAGCCTCACAAGTATATCTTTCTAATCAACACGTCACCTTTAATTGTAAGGATTTAAAAGGATTTGCAAATGAAATAATTAAGAAATTACAAAACTTCCGGGACAATAACAAATTGGTTCCTTTATCTCTTCCATATTTTTGGCATATTTTAAAGCATACATTTTTGGCATATTATTAGAGTTGTCCAAAATATTAAGACAGCAGCAGAAAGAGCAATACAATATTTAATTTAACAGTTGCAAGTAACAGAGATAATAATGAATGTTAACTACGATAAATATGTGTTACTCAAAGGGACGATATTCTGTCAAAAACTCAGAGTTTGTCATAGGATCATGTTAGGAATGTACGTATGTATCCTTTCAAACAAAATGAGAGAATTATTTTCAGACAGAAGTTGATGGAGCTTATCTGTACAAATTAGTGAATCAAGACTGATATTTATTATATCAGAATCAGAATCACATTTACTGGCCAAGTATACGCACATACAAGGAATTTGACTCCGATTTTGATGACTCTCCAAGTATAAATTATATATCCAAAGCATATAGTGTAAAGTACCCAGAAGGAATTATAAAGAAACTTTTAGGTGTATTTACATTTTTTTCAGAACTATTTGAAAAGGACAGCAAACCTTTAATAACAGACTTGAGCCACTTTTTACAACATGCTAACCGAACATGCATTTAATTGCCCCTTTTTTCACAGAAAATAGTTTGATTTTTACAAATAATAAAAACTCTGCATCAAACAAAGTATCTGGCCCTGATGGCTTACCTATATAACTTTTACAGGGAATTTCATAAAGTGCTACTCCCACATTTGGTACACTTGTATGATTTCATTTTAACACATGCAGTCTCACTATACTCATATTTTTCATTAGCAATATTAATTATGTTAAAAATAGATAAGACACAAATCTAATAAATTCCACACCTATAGTATTACTGAATGTAGATTACAAAATTTTGAAAAAATGATTAACAATTATTTAACAGAAAATATACAACAAATAGCTCATTCTTTACAACCTGGTTTTATTTCAGAGAAATCAATTTTCATGGCCAACAAAATTTTACAGATAATCTAGATGAAGTCTAACTAAGAAAAAGTTAAAAGTGAAAACCAGGACCAAGTGCTTTGTACTCTAGATGCTTATAAAGCTTTAGATACAATACATGGAATACAGATAAATAGATATATATGCATATATAAATTATTCACATTACAAACTATCAAATTAGGATTAATAATCATATAGTTTTATTACTGGATCAAATTAGAGGTGTTAGACAACGATGCCCCAATTTTTGTAAACTATTAATCCAGTACTGTGATATACACAGAAAATGGATTCTGAAATAAAACTCTTTGAAGCTGTCAAGACCAATTTCAAGTTTATAGTTTATGCAGATTATATTATTCTGAGCATTTCAATGGGTAACACATCTTTAAATACATTTCTTAAATTAAAGTGTTAAAGTAAAGAAATATTACTTCAAAAGTTTTCCTATTGAACTCAGTTATATTTATTCCAAAGTAAAGATTTTGGGGTGGCTTCTTTTCAAATCAAAATAAACATATGGTGCACACTCAACTTTTTGAAGTTAAAATGTATTCTCTATGTGGGCATTTTAATAAAATGTGTTTATTCCACTTGAGCCCTAATGGTAAAACAGATTTAACAGAATCTGAATCTCTCTCTCTCTCTCTATATATATATATATATGTGTGTGTGTGTGTGTGTGTGTGTGTGTGTGTGTGTGTGTGTGTGTGTGTGTGTGTGTGTGTGTGTGAGTGTGTGTGCGCACGCGCGTGTGTCTGAGTGGGCGATTTAGATATGCATGTAGTTTAAATGATGGTAGCCAAGCAGCAGAGCTGCTTGCAATATATGCTAATGGCTATATAAGCAGATATTAATGAGCAGTAATATTAAAATAAAGAACTGTAACATATGCAAATGAGGCAAATAAGATGGCAGAGTGATTCATTGGCAAATAAAAAGCATGACATGTCAAACCCTTGTGTTCGTGGAGGGGGAATCATGGAAATATATTAGGGATTGCCACAGCATTAGTTTATGTGTACATGTAAGAGACAACTAAGAGATCCTTTGGAGCCTTCCATAGGAAACCAGTACAAAAGTTCAGTTGGAGTTCAACAGCAAAGGAAGGAACAGGAAACTGTGGCAATTCTGAGGCATACAATGTTGTAGAGTGATAGGCCAGTGAGTTCCCATATGAAAGAGCAATGGATGACACAGGATGACACTGAAAAGAATGTGGCATAGGAACATGCTCTGGAACTTGCTGTAGAATGCCCACAGGAAATAGGGAACAAAGAATGCACCCTCAGTTTAAAAGAAAATGATCGAAGAGAAGAGCTGCTTGATTTAATAGAGATGATCAGACATATTAGGATCAAAGAAAGAAATCGATTACAGAAAGTCAATAAAACCCAAGAAGTTAGACGTTTGATGAAACAAATGAACACAGTAATTTGGACTGTTCATAGAAATTCATGAGATATAAAAGAAGCAAATAGGATATATTACTGTGCATCTAAATTAATAGCAGATAAGGTTTTAACACAAACATACAGGGCAATAAGGGAAAGGAAGGGACGAAATCAAATATCATCGTGGAAGTATCGAATAGAGAAAACTATAAAGCAATTACAACAAGAAGTGTCTCTGTTAGAAGAGTATAGAAGAGGGAACAGATCAACAAAAATACTCAAATAGATGTGATAAAAGCAATGTGCAATATCAGAGCAGATCAGGATCTATTGTGCACTATCGCAAATAAACTGAAAATATCTGCGCAGGCAGAAAAACGTAAGAGATATGCAAATTAAGGGTCTATATTAGATCAACGAAAGAATAAATGTTTGAATCTGTAAAGGTCAACCTTTACAGTTAGAATATTTAATCGTTCAAAAGTGTTTAAAAATAAAAATAAAAAAAAAATGAAGTGACAAAACCAAAAACCAAAGGCTATAAGCAGGGGGGCAAGCCCCCCTACACCCCCCACACCCCCCTACTTAAATATATCAACTTCAAGATCATGCTACAGTGTAGCGAAGGGGAAATTTCCCATTTCTGCACTGTAGTGCACTGATGTGTGGTCTCGGAGTTGGCATATTTAAGTAACGGGGGGTGCAGGGGGGCTTGCTCCCCTGCTAAAACCCTTTTCTTTTTTTTTTTTTTTTACATCTTCGAACATTTAAATGTTCGATCTCTAAAGGTCGACCTTAGAGATTCGAACATTTAATTGTTCGTTGATGTAATATAGACCCCAAATAAATATAAAGGAAAAGTAGAAAATAAGCAATGTATTGATGATCCAAAAACGTTTATAGAGAATTGGGAAACAATGCAAAAGGAACTGAAACACCACCAAAAAAAGAAGAAATAGATACGTTTTGGAGAAATATCTATGCAGATCCTGTGGAACATAAAGATTCTGAAAGGACAGAAGTAAAATAAATAAGAAGAAGATCAAATGTACAGGATATGAAATGGGATGAAGTAATGGCCAGAGAAATTTAAAAAAAAGTTAAGAAAAGCTCCTAAATTAGAAAACCCCAGGCCCACATGCAGTACTTAACTTCTGGCTAAAAGTATTAGCGTCTTTACATGAAGATTTAGCCATGAGTAAGAACTATTTATATGCACACCCCAAACAGACACCAGCCTGATTAACAACAGGAAAAACAAATCTCCTACTTAATAGTGAACTTGCAAGCTATCCTTAAAACTATAGACCAATAACTTGCCTTCTGACGATGTATAAACTATACACTGGAATCGCTGCCAACAGAGTTTATAGTCACTAAGAAGAAAACTCAGTCACGGCAACAGAACAAAAGGATAACAAAAGAAAGTCATATGGAACAAAGGATCATCTTGTGCTAAATAAAGTCACAATAGTGAACTATAAAGAGAATAATCTAAGTATGGCATGGATAGACTATAAAAAAGGATTTGACAGTATCCCACAGTCATGGATAAAATAGTGCTTAAAAATGTATAAGATACACCCTATACTGATTGATTACATTACAATGCCCATGACACAGTGGCAAATCACTTTGCAGTTAAGTCACGATAAAGGGTAAATTATTGTTTTAAGGATAAAAAATCTAAGGGGGATGTTCCAGGGTGACTCTTTGTCATTGCTATTCTATTGTCTTTCCCTTAACCCATTAAGGTGTCTACTTAACAGATTAGGTCATGGCTACAAAATTGACTCCCAGAAAACAGTAAATTGTAAAAACCTCTCATTTTCTTTTTCTGGATGATTTAAAACTGTATAGTTTCATCAGATGAAGAACTGAAAGCACAAATTCAAGTGTCAAAACTTTTTCAGATGATATAAGAATGTCATTTGGTCTTAATAACTGTGCAAAAGCAACCTTTAAAGCAGGAAAGCTGCAGCACCAAGAAAGCATCAGTCTGGGACATGAATGTGATATAAAAGAAACTGAGCAAGAGGAAGTGTATAAATATTTGGAATTTGATGAAGGATCAACAATAAAATATGAACAAATGTGAATACAATTTAGTAAGGAACATTTTAGAAGACTACTGGAAACAGAGCTGATATTAGGAGTCCAAGCTATAAACCAATTTGCTCTTCATGTCCTAACTTACAGTTTTTGAAGTGACCAAAAGGTGTTAGATCAGCTGGACAGAAAAACAAGAAGGATGCTTCATGCTTATCAAATGATTTATAAAAATCAGTGTATACCAAGACTATATATTCCCCATTCTGAAGGAGGTATGGAGCTCCTCGAAACTAATTACACATATAGATTTACAATCATAGGACTGCACACATACCTGCTGATCTCACAAGACAAAAATGCGGGGAAAGTTTTAAAACATGAGGAGAATAAGTCTAAGATGACTTCCCTGCTTAGTTTAGCAGAAGCCTATTGGTGTCAAGCGGGAATGGAAATCAAACCAGAAATAGATAAAAATCAGGCAGAAACTGAATGTGGCAAAAAAACCCCAAAACAAAACAAAACAAAAAAAAAACAAAAAACAAAAGAAAGAATATAGGTTCATAGGTTCATAGGTAGGTACTAGGCTATCGGCCCTAGGGCCTATACAAGCCCAGCCTAAAAGGTACCTTGGCTTTTGCCACCCAAGAAAATTATTTTCCTGTGCCACTGTCGAGCAGAGCCACAGAAGTGATCCCCGGGGTGAATTTCCTATTTCCCATCCAATCATCAAGATTTTTCTTGAAGAGTGCTAATGAGGAGCTTTGTTTGATATTGATAGGTGGTTTATTCCAGAGTATGGGAAGTCTCTGGGACAGGAATCTATCCCTCCGGCATGTTCTGTTTATTGTGGTGACAAGGTTTGGGTCCCTAGAGCCTGTAGCTCAGCGGGATTGGGATTTCTTTAAGTGGAGTATGTCCAACAGCTCTGGGTTTGACATAGCTTTGTATGTTAGGCAGAGATCACCTCTGAGTAGGCGATATGTGACGGAGTAAAGCTGGAGTTTTTTTAGACGGTCTGCGTAGGACATCTCTTTGAGGCTGGTAATCCTCTTTGTGAGGTATTTCTGTGGCCTTTCTAGTTGTTGTAGATGTCTTGTGAGGTACATACCAAAAGGAGCATTGTACTCTATAATGGGTCTAATGAGTGTTGAGTAGAGGGGAACAATAACCTCTTTTTTTCTGAATGAGAAACCTTTTGTGATGAGGTGTGCCACGTAGAAGGATTTCATGACTACTGTGGCAATGTGATTATCAAAGGAGAGACTACTGTCCACCTGTGTCCCAAGGTCTCTTATCACACTTTAGGTGTTAAGTATACTACTGCCTATGCTGTAGTTCATGGGTACAGAGTTTTTACCAAAGGGGATGAAAATGCACTTTTTGGCATTGAGCTTGAGGCCATGGCTTTGACACCAGGCATCTGTCTCAGTGAGGCCCTTTTGTAGGATGTCCACATCGTTAGGAGTTTTGATTATGGCTCCTAGTTTGCAGTCATCTGCAAACTTCATTAGCCAAAGACCTTCTGTGTTAGCCTATACTTCAGAGAAGTAGATACCAAACAGGAGAGGGCCCAGGACTGAACCCTGTGGTACTCCACTTGTCACTGGTCTGAAGTCGGCTTTGGAGTCTGCTACTTTCACAGTGTGGGTTCTGTCAGTGAGCCAGTTGGCAATCCATCTTGTGACATGGGGATTTATACCTAGTTTAGTGAGTTTATCTATGATTCCAGAGTGGGGGATGGTGTCGAAAGCCTTGGCAAGATCTAGATAGGCTGTGTGAACCACCTTACCCTTGTCTACAGCTTTGGTGACTGCTTCAAATAAGTCTATCAGGCTTAGGAGACATGAAATGCCTTTTACAAACCCGAACTGGGTGGGGATCCCGAGTTTAGAGATTACCAATGTCATTGTTTATAAGTTCCATGATGATACATTCCATGGCCTTGCATACCAGGCTCTTCAGGCTAATGGGGTTGTAGTTCCCGGGGTCCTTGGTGGCTCCCCCCTTGTGGAGTGGGATTCAGCGGGCACAAAGCCTGAGGTGAGGCTATGATTGAACATGGTACTTAGGTGGGGTGCCAGTTCATTCTGTAGTTCGTGTAGAACGCAGCCTGGGATGTAGTGTGGTCCCATGGATGCTATGTTCTTGGCTTTGAAGAGTGTGGTTTTTACCTGTGCAGCCGTGATTACAGGAACTTTGCATTCTTCCAGTATAGAGATGGGCCTTTTAGGGGGTGAGAGGGGGTAAAGTTAGCACTGAACCTATCTGCCAGGATGTTGGCAATATCAGTTGGGTCTGTATATTTAGTGCCATTGTGCTGTAACTCAGAGCATATCTGAGTGTTGCTATTGAGATTCTTGACATAGCTATAGAATGTTTTGTGGTTGTCTTTAGAATCAGTGGCAATTTTGTTTTTGTAACTAGCTTTGGAGGATTTTATCAGGGATTGCAGCATCTTACTGAGGCTGACCAGGGAGCTCCTCCACTCATCATATTTTCCTCTGTTTTGCAACAGTTTCTTTCTTTTGTTGTACGATTTGTTTATAGCAGGGGACCACCAGATTGGCTTCATTTTTTTGGAGGATAGTGTCTTGGTTCTGTTTGGGATAGCACGATCCATGCACTCGTGTAAGTGCTTATAAAGTGCATTTGTGTAGGATTCAATAGTAATAACTGTATTGTCCATCTGCATGGGTGTCATGAAGTTCACCACTTCTGTCTTAAGAAGCATGAAGTTGGCTTTGGAGAATTTTTTTACCATGGTTTCCTTAATGGGGGATGAGGGCAGGATGTGGATTACTCGGGTGATTAGCTTATGGTCGGATTGGACCAATGAGGTGTTGACTTCAGGTGTGGAACACTGGTCACTCATGTTGGTAATGACTAGATCTAGGATATTGTTGCCCCTGGTGGGGGTGTGGATAAGTTGATCCAGGGCATTGCAGTTTATGAATTCCAGAAAACGTTGAGTGAAGAAGTAGGTGCATGAGTAGTTTTCCCAGTTAATGGTGGGGTAGTTGAAATTGCCCATTATGAGGGTGTTTGGCTGAACCCTAATATTTTCCAGTACATCAAGAAAAGAGGAGTGGGAATCCTGGAGCATGGTGAGGGATCTGTAGCAAGCTACAATTTGGATTGCAGTTTTGCCCAGAATTAGTTGCACTTAGATAACCTCGGATGCATTATATAAAGTGAAGGATCAGATGTAAAGACAAGAAATGTGGGAAATGCATAAATACAGTTGCAAGCATTGAAAACTTTTGGAACATCCTCATGTTGATCAGGATTGAATGCAGGAATGGTTAAGGGAGGAGAATTTAAACCAAAAGATGAAAAGTTAATATTGGCAGCTCAAGATAGTGAGCTATGTACATGTTGTTTTACAAAGTCCATTGAACATGTGGGCGAAACAGACAAATATAAGTTTTGTAAAACAGAATTGGAAACAGTAGCACATCTTGGTGTTGGTTGAAATATACTAATGGCAGAAGGACTATATAATGAAAGGCATAATAAAGTGACAAGACTTGCAATGGGGATTGTGCAAACACTATAATAATGGAGTAGCTGAAAAACATTGGAAATATGAGCCACAAAGCATTATAAAAAACTTTGAAGTTTATATCACATGAGATCACCCATTACCAACAATTCAAAAAACAGATGCGAGAAAAACAGATATAGTAGTCCACGAAGTAGCACTGATCATTGAAATTGATACACCCAGTGACTACAGTGTCTTACAGAAAGATACATCATAGAATACCAGGATTTGCAGGCAGAAATGAAGGCAATGTGGAAGAAAGATACCCAGACAGTTCCAATAGTAGTAGGAGCAACAGATCTTATAAAAAAGAATTTACAATCATATTTAGATGGGTCTAGGACTATTCACTGGAAGCACATTTCACTGAAACACATTTCACTGTACACAATTCACTGAAAGCTCAATTCACTGAAAACACAATTCACTGAAACACATTTCACTGAAAGTTATATATGGCCTTTTCCCCACTGTAGTGCGACCCTGGAGTTAGTATATATAGTAAGAGTGGGTGATTGGGGGGTGTGGGCCCCACCTATTTTGGGTCTATATTATATTCTCAAAAGCCAACAATGTAATCTGACATTGTCATCATGAGAAAATCGAACGCTCAGAATCTCGAGCGTGTAAACGGAAATTTCCATAAGGGGAGATTTCCATTTACTGCAATGTAGTGTGGTCTCGGAGTTGGTATATTTAAGTAGTGGGGGGTGTGGGGGATGCAGGGGGATTGCCCCCTTGCTTAAACCCGTTAGGGTGCTTTTTTCTTTTTGTCTTTTTATAAGGTCAATATTTGAAGGCATCAACCATATGGTGTCGAGCATATGTTGTTCGATGTTTTCAAATATCGATCTTATAATATAGACCCCCTATTTTAAATATTTTGAACTATATGCATGGATACTTGCAATTCCAATAAATTACTCTTTTCTGAACATAATATGTATCCAAACTATTAGGGGGGCTATGCCCACCACGCCCCCCAATGTGGGGGGCGGTGCCCCCCTTACTATATATACTAACTCCAGGGTCACACTACAGTGGGGAAAAGGCCATATATAACTTTCAGAAAAATGTGTTTCAGTGAATTGTGTTTTCAGTGAATTGAGCTTTCAGTGATTTGTGCACAGTCATTTGAGTTTCAGTGAAATGTGATTTCAGTGAATAGTCCTAGACCCATTTAGATATGTTTTCGATATATGTAACTCCATATGAATTGCAGAATAAATCAATACTGGGCACACTGTGAGTGCTGCAAAGAGCATGTCTGGCTAACATTATAGACTGAAACAATACTAATTTCATGAACTTTAATCATAGTTTGACTTAGGAAATGGGTCTATTCCTGTCATGGTATTAGAAACTCCCAAACAACTTGCAGAAATTAAAGTGATGCGTGATCTGCCCTAGAACCCTGTCTGATGACACCAATCAGAAATTCACAGAATGCTACAGTCTGCCCAATAACAAACCAGTGGAATATGGGTTTGAGTTGCTGAAGGCAAGCTTTTACTGCCTGAATGTATGAGGTAGTGCCTGTCCTGGATTATGACACTGGCACACATGCTAAAATATTTTACTTGTGTGTGAAATGCTCTGCAATATGATACTTAGGATGCAGCTACAGCAGGATGGACAACTGCAGGAGAAACATATCCCAGCACATCAGAAGTGAATGCTGAGCCAGATGAATCAGTGGAAGGCACAGCAGCTGGGGAGGAAAATGCTAGATGGATGTAAGATTAGTTCACTGTGGCACTGGCAAAGAAGCAGCAGCTTGCACACAGCTTTGGAACACTGCACTGCAAATATACTACAGTAAAAGTGATGCATGCAAATCTAACACCAGACTTTGCTTGCAAGTGCATGAGCTGTTTACACTGTGAAGCACACATCACCAATCCAAGTGGCAAATTACAAAAATCAGGCTACAGTTATCATTATTTGCAAGGTTGGGGAGGGAATTCATTATTAACTGGCCCATTGTGGGTGTTACACTTCCCTGATTGTGAGTGTCCACAGTAACCTGTCCTGTCTGCATAGTGTGCATCTTTTGGGTGTCCACAGACACAGAGGCTGTACTCATGGCTTGAGCACAGGATTCAGTCTGCATATTTCCTGTATCCACAGCACAAACAGTATACTCCCTGACCATACAGGCTGTTTACCACTATCATCATCATCAGAATCAAGATGATACACCGATATCAGTCAGTGGAAGTTCCACTGTTTCAGTGCCAGATAAAGATTCACTTGTTAGCAAAGCAAAGTACAAAGCCCAGTACAGAGATAGGCCATCAACTCTAACATAGGCCCAGTGAAGATGCAGTGCTACAGTGCTTGCCTGGTAGCCATGGACATCATACCCCTTAAAGTCCCTCTAGTAGCCAAAGCATGGAGTGTTAGCATGATGCTCGATGATTAAGAGAGCAATGTTAATAGTAATACCCCCTTGGGCATCTCCAATTGCAATGTTAATAGCAATACCACCCCACGGCATTTCCAGTTGATTCGCTCATGGTAGTTTATAGTTCAGCTCCAACAGATTCTCTCCTGGTAGCTTACAGCTCAGCTCCATAATGCAATACCACACCACGGGACTGTGAGGTGTCTGTTGACTCTTTGACAGAGACCAGAAACTCCTCTGTTCTCAACAACGATGGTTTGACTGCTGTTGCCTTACCTTCCTGTGCATTAAGGAAACCTCCTTTCTCAGTGGCATGAGTAATGTAATATCCCTATGCCTGACATGTCCATAACTACAGCCTTGGCCACAGACAGAAGTGATATCAACCATAAGATCTTGCAAACCAAGTTCACGGTAGAGCTGGTCATTACCGTCTTGCATAAGGAGCCATCAGTCATTAACCCTAGAGACAGAGGTCCTGTGTTAGCTCTCTGGAACAGAGAACTTGCTCTTTCTAGACTTCTTCTCTGCTAAGACTTGGCTCCTCCCATTCTTCTCCTTGCCAGGCATATTGCTGAGTGTATACATAAGCATTATGTCACCATGATTATAACCACTGCCGTCACCCAGTTACTACCTTGCTGTACACCTATTTTCCTTTTCTTTGTATCCTAATGGAAGTGT
This sequence comes from Protopterus annectens, assembly GCF_019279795.1. Classification (NCBI taxonomy): domain Eukaryota; kingdom Metazoa; phylum Chordata; order Ceratodontiformes; family Protopteridae; genus Protopterus; species Protopterus annectens. The sequence continues at coordinate 310,868,816 of NC_056732.1, forward strand.
AAAGCTTACTCATATGTGTCTATGTATGACCTTCCACACACAACATACAGGTTTACAACTTGCTGATATCCAGTCTGACACAGCCCCCACCCCCGAACCCTACCCTTCAAGTAAAATGCTTTCTTGTATACATTGCACCATGTGCTCTTTTGTAGGGGCATCACTAGTTACTTCCTGTCTTGCTCAACATCAACAAATGAGCATACCACCCATATGCAAATTACCATTTTTTTTGCCTCTGTACTGCTGTACTGTGACTGAGGGATTTCCAAGTTACTGTTATTTCCTGTAAATGAATAATGCAGTTTCAGACTACCAGGAAAGTAAATTACACTCTTGAGAGTCATAATATGCTGATCTGCTTACCTCTCAAAGTTATAAATGTTAAAAGTACACAGTTAAAATGTGAGGTGACCTTTTCATCTTGACCTGATATCATATGGGACTTCAGGTCATGTGTTTGAGGATCCAAGCAACTATAGTGTAGATTTCTACTTATTGAGATAGTGGAGTTTGTCAATGTTTAACCTTACTGATGATCAGTGGGTTTAGATGTCTTGTAGATTTCAGAAAGTGAACACATTATTAAAACTAGGCTAAAGAAAAAGTATTTCAAGTGACCTCTTTGTTGATGAAGGCCAAGTGCTCTTATGTCATAGCTTTGGAAAGAGTAAGATGTGCATCATCACATGGTATCAGGTAGACTAAAATTAATAGTGTTGGGTACCTTGGTGTTTCTCCTAGTACACTGATCATGTGTACTTCAGATGTCACACTGAAGGGGTCACACTAGAATCAAAGCATTTCAGGGTACTGTTATACAGAAGTCAACTTAGCAAGGTTCTGTTAAAATGCCAGGATGCAAAATATTTACTACTAGTCCCAGTCCTATTCAGAAGCCAGTTATTTTCAAGCAACTGTGATACACTCACTCTGTGGACCATTTGAGGACACACAAGAATTATGCAAGCAAAAATGCCCAACAGGGTGTGAGTTATTATGTAAATAATGCCCACCAAACATGTGTTGATGCCCAATGCCACAATTAGAGGGCCTCTACACCCGTGGAAGGGCATTTAGACAATAACATACACCCCGGAGGACATTACTGCATTTAGTGAATGGGCTATCTGTTAAATTGTTTTATATTTGTTTATTATATTTTGCATATGCACATGTATATATATATATATATATATATATATATATATATATATATATATATCTATCTATATATATATATATATATATATATATATATATATATATATATATATATATGTGTGTGTGTGTGTGTGTGTGTATGGGATCTGTACTGTCTACCAAAGGACTGTTTCACTGAAAATGACACAGCCGAGCACACTTTCGCGAAAGTGCTTTTCACCGAAAAAGCACTTTTGTGACAGTGTGCTAAAAAAAAGAGAAAAACGTGGGGAAATGGATGCTGCTGAGATCGTAGCACCATGGGGATAAGGGAATATTCCCTTTTTCCCACTGTAGTGCGATCTCAGAGTGAGAATATAAAAGTAGGGGGATGTGGGGAGTGCAGGGGGGCTTGCCCCCCCTGCATAAACATGAGTTCTGTGTTTTTTTTTAATTTAATTTTTTTTTGTACACTTTAGAGAAGGTGCTTTATTGGTGAAAAGCACTTTTGCTAAAGTGCGTTCAGCCGTTTTAGTTTCGGTGTTATAGGAGTTCGGTAGATAGCCCTAGATCCATGTGTGTGTGTGTGTGTGTGTGTGTGTGTGTGTGTGTGTGTGTGTGTGTGTGTGTGTGTGTATATATATATATATATATATATATATATATATATATGTTTTTTAAACTTTTTGATATAAAATAGTAAATAGCTGTTCTGCCTACTGTTTCAAACTTGCTGTAGTATATGCTGGCAAACAATTAGGGGGTTAAAGTCACTAAATAACAAGTTATGCTTGATTTTCAGACTTTAACATAGCTCTCAACTAATCAGGGACAAATCTCAACAAAATCAGGGACAAATATGCAAGTAATCAGGCACAATTTAAATATTAGTACTATTAAACTGAGACACTGACAGAATAAGAGAATGTGAATTAACATACATAGATTCATACATTGTTACTAGGATAACAATCTGGGGGGGGGGGGGCTTTCTAAGCCTAGCCACGTTTTCCTGAAAGAATAATGATGTCCTGTACCTGAATAGGACATTGAGAGCCAGGCATTTATAAGTTACCTCTGTCCATAATGTACATGGGTGCCAGGCCCAGTGTAAATTTTCTATTCTCCATCCATTTGTCTTGGTTACAATCAAACTGGGTGATACACAGACTCAACTCCACATGGATGGAAAGCCTGTTCCATAGGAGATGCAGTCTCTGGGACACATATCTGTCTCTCCAGCATATTCTGTTTAAGTCATAAATAAAATTCAGGTTCTTTTTTCTAAAATGAAAAGTCTGCAACTCTATTTATTGTCATTGTTTATTAAGTGTAATTCACCATTTTTCTTCAAAAGTCCCCAGTTTTAGGAGGGATAAAGGAAGGCAGTTCTAACATTCGAGTCAAAATCAGGGGTGTATGAAAATCAGGGCTAGATGAAAGGTATGGACCTCATATCCTTCCAAAAATGCATGTTAACATAAAAATGTTATTATAGCACGTTTCTAATTTTATGAGTGTAATATTTAAAATCTGTCCCTATTTTAAGTCTTTGTTCCCCCATTATTTTAAGCATTATCCAGATGTGTTGAGCTAAGAGGTTGAGGGGTATACATACCTTTTATTTGAAGCAGTTGCATCCACTATTAGCTTGATCTCTGACTGTCTCTCTCTGTCTCACACACACACACACACACACACACACACACACACACACACACACACACACACACACACACACACACACACTTCTGCTTTCATGCATGCATGTACCCATATACTAACACATGCAAACAGAAACATAAACAGTCACACATACACAAACACACACACACACACACACACACACACACACACACACACACACACACACACACACACACACACAGTTTTAATTTTATACTTGCTAAACAGCAAAAGCGCAGCTTAGCAACTGTAAAATCAGGGTGCCCTTATGTTCATTACAGTCCGAGCTCCACCACAGCTTAATATAATATACTGCCATAAAGCAGTGGACTCATTTTCCAATGGGAATTACCTGTACAATAACCCCCTGCTGGAGAACATCGTCCAATCACAGTGGTGATATACAGGTCACCCATTGTCTAAAATGGATAAGCACAAATCCATTTTTCATTTTTTTCATGAAAATATCAAATAGTTTACAATAGAAGTGACTCAGGTCAAATATTTAATTATAACTAAATGTCTTCTTAGTAAAGAAAAGGCATTTGTGGAAGAAGGCTTTAGTAAAATAGATGCAATAAAATTTGTTATGGAAGGAAAATTCAAACAGGAAATTAAATGAGGAAAAATAAGTTCCCTTGTTCAATTGAGAAGCTTTAGTTTAAGTCCAACTGGGCTTTCTTGCATCTCTGATGTGATGCATTCCAAAAGTTTGTATGATCAAATGACTGTAACCAGCTCTGCCTTTATAAATTAAAATAGCATATTGTATTTTACATATAGCTATACAATTCAACATAACATTTTAAAATTGAAATACAACTTTAGAAAATTTGTGATTATATTAAATAGAGTATTAATGGCTATGTAATATTTAAACATCTGTGCATTACAATGGTATAAACACAAGAAATGATGGCACCATTGTTACTTGTAAAGAAACAAAGACTTTGCATTTTAAATTCTGTAAAAACATAGCATGCATTTACTGTTCATTTTTGTTCTCTGTGTTTCTTTGTCAAATGCTTATTAATACACCAGCTGTGGTTTGTCACATTTATTTGGAACACCACACCATTTGTACTAGCAGCCACAACTACAGTTTCACTCAGGTGTACAAAGAAAGTAATGATTCTTAGTCTTTCTGTCCACATTACCAATAAATATGTGAAGGTACAGAAAGAGAATTAACATTATCTAGACTCAGAGTGAAACCCTGGCTAGTGCTAAAGGAAAGAGTACCAAAAGCAGTAACATCAAGGAACAAAATGCTTATAAAGACAAGCTGTCAATGTAAGAACACTGTCTATTTAAAAGTAGAGCAAATCTCCAGCAGTTTTTGAGGCAGTACTGGTTACATCTTACCAACATTTTTTTACTAACTTGCAATACTTCAATGTCTTTTAAGTTACACATAGACACAAACACACACACACAAACACACACAATCATTATGTGTTTGTTTGTATATGTGTGTACATATGTGGAGAAAGAAGAGGCATTGCTGTAAACACAGAATGTGTTAAAATGTATGCAGCACATTTTGTTCTGGAGATGCTATGTCACACTTTGTAAGGACTTCTTTTCATTCTCCAATTACAATGCATGCTTCAGTTTGAATTCGGAAAATCTGTCTTGTTGTCATTTATCTGAACAAGGACCAAACAAGTCTGCCAAAAAATGTAGAGCTCTGCAGAAACATACACAGGCAGCATTTTTTTTCATTATAACTGCTGAAATAGTAGTAGTTCTAAGTTCTGGCTCCCAACAATTTAAAACCCTTTAATGTTCCAAGTGATCTGGTCTCACCCTGGACCTTCTATTGAGATAAACACATCATGCCAGTGATTCCCACCTACCCTCTGAATAAAGGATGCCGTTTATAACTCACCTCTCCTTCCCTGGGCCATGACCTTCCATTCTGTGAGAACTTGCTTTGATTCTGTCGCTTCTTTTGCCCTCCATCAGCGAATTTGCACAGTAAAGGCTCATTGGGGGCTGAAAGACAAGAAACCAGTCTATACTTGCAGCCAAAAAACAGGATGGAAAAATGTGATCATGGCAACAACAGCACTTCTTAGTAATGCTGGTTCTTTTAAAGTACAATCTTGCTGTCTGCAAATATTCTTAAATTATTTTAGCAGTGCTTTTTGGCATCTGTTCCACTTACCAGGTACCAATAACACATACAGACTGAAAAGTATAACCAAAATTGTACTGGAGTAATAACCATTATAACTGTGATGCAACATTTTCTAACAGCAGTAACATAAGTAGAGCATATAATAACAGGAACATTCATCAAGTCTTTCTTGTACTGTTAATCACACAAAGCAGACAAATGCAGCTCTATTTTCTTCTAATTTCTTTTTCAGTGCAATACTTTCTTCTTGCATTAAAGTACTAATGCACCTGTTAAAAGAAACAGATGCATGCTAAATTCCCATTATTTCAATTCACATCCTGTGAGAGTGCTAAACAAGGTAAATGTTAATGACATGTAATGTTATGTTTCAGAGACAGGCTACGTACTCCAACAAATAGAAACTGTGTGTGCTTTTATGCTAACCACAGTAACAGCTGTTTAACAACTTCATCATTTTCAATATTGTCAAATAAATTGTAAGACAGCTGTGTCACCGTGGGTACTTGAAAGGCATAGTATGCATAAAAGATGGAAATGCAGTGCAGGGTTGTAATGCTATTAAAACATTTCAGTTAAATTTACTTTTGGTTGCTTATAATGTTACCCATTTTCCTTCTAATATCAGGATATGCCATCACTATGTATGCTGACAAGAAGGAATGAGTTCTGATGCTGTTACTTGTCTGTCTGAGAGTGGCTCTTTGCTGACATCCTAAGATTATTATCAGGTGAGAGTATTCCAAAGCAGAGATAGGCATAAAAAAATGCAATGTTCTTTTATGAAGCTACATTCTTGAAAGAAAAAAGAAAAGCAAAACCACATGGCAGCAAAACGGCCACAATAGGGTAGAAGGAGAGCTACATGTGTTTAGTGTGCCAGCCTTTGAAGTAGGCGAGTACACTCTACATCCTTCGAAACATTGACTTCAAGTAGTGACTGCTATGTCTGCAAAGATTAATCATTCCTGGTGAAAGATCAGAGAAAAAACATGGAAAAAAAACCATTACCGATGTTTCAGTTCTTCAACTTGGACTAAAATCTATGCAAGTGTTTCAGCTACATGGTTTCTAAAAGCCGACGACTTTATATTGTTACCTTTTTAGGTCTTTACTGGTGCACTATGGCCAAGCATCACAGCCTTAAGAATATTCATAAATAATCATTTTGCTGGCAACTCCATGAACTGAAAGACACTTTTATGCAATCTGAACTGCCTTCTCCATCTATCATTTTGTATTTTGTTGATTTGGCTGATGGTATGCATGTTGTATGCATTCATATTTGATTATATGATCATTTCAGCCATGTTTTATCACTATATTAGTGTGCATTTGCATTTATGCAGTGTTTTCCTGTTGTGTACTGAATCTTTAGGCTTACCTCTTATGTTACTGTATGTGGCTGGTTTCTGCTGCGAAGAGGAGAGCTGTTTTGTGTGTGTGTGTGTGTGTGTGTGTGTGTGTGTGTGTGTGTGTGTGTGTGTGTGTGTGTGTGTGTGTGTGTGCGTGTGTGTGTGTGTTTACTTCATTTATTTCTAGCCTCAACTTGCACTGCTTTATTTCTAGTTTGTGGAGTTCACGCTTTCATTTTCTTCAGCAAATTATTTTTTTTAACATTTGGGGTGCATTTTGCTGTTCCTGATTAGATGATAAAATTAAATTTGAGTTTCTAGTGTTTTTGTTCATGTAAGGTATGTTTAATCTGTATCATTTCCAATTTCTGGTTTGTTTTATTTCATTTTTATGCAGACTTAATAATGTATTTGAGATGGAGATACTTTGTTGTCTGTTTTTTTGTGTGGGATGGGGGCATTTTTATGTTTGGAAGTTTACCTCTGCTGAACTACAATTGCAATTTGTACTGGGAAGGTTCAGTGTGATTTCCCATTGATCCTTCATTGTAATTTGTCTTTGTGGGAAAGATCTTACTTTTTAAGAGGAATCTGTACAGAAATAAAGTCCAGATAAGGTTTCATAGGGCTCCATTTCTTTCAGCAAATCAGCATGTATTGAATTTTACTTTGCAGCATAATTTCAAGAAAATTCTGTCCAAGTGTTGCAATGTGTTGAACACTTTCAGTCTGTTTCTTTTTAAATGACTGCATATGTTGTTTCATTTATACATGTTTGTAGTGGTGTTTCTGTTTTGCTAAGATCATTGGTCAGGGGGATAAGAGAGCTTCTCCTTACCCACTGTTCTGTAATCTTGGAGTGGGTATAGACAGATAGATAGATAGATAGATAGATAGATAGATAGATAGATAGATAGATAGACAGATAGGCAGATTAGATAGATAGATATAGATAGATAGATAGATAGATAGATAGATAGATAGATAGATAGATAGATAGATAGATAGATAGATAGATAGATAGATAGATAGATAGATAGATAGATAGATAGATAGATAGATATACATACAGCAGAGGTGAGCTTTAGTTTTTTTTTTCTGGGGCTACCAAATCTTTGTGTATTGACATAGATCTTATCTATTTATTTATTTTATTTAAGTACACACACACACACACACACACACACACACACACACACACACACACACACACACACACACGTCATGATGCAAATATCTAGTTACTCTGTTAATCAGTAATAATGAACTGCATGTTATTCAACAGATATCTGGTATTTGTTTACAAAATGACAGTCACAGCACGTAGAAACAATGTTAACAGTTCAGTTATAATAAACACACATGCTCCAGCCACAATATGCAGTGCTTTATGGGATACCCATACATTCTTAAAACTGTACTACTGTATAATTGTCTTAAAATTGTGGCTGCTATATTATGCATACCCATTATACATACACATTATGCATACCCTTTATACATATACATTATGCATACCCATTATACATACCCAGTATACATACCTGTTATAAACACACATTACAAACTCCAGCAGCTTTACTTTACTTAGCACCAGCCCGCAAAAGTGAGCAAAACCTTTGATTTTGAAAATACAGTGGTGCGCAATTGACAAACCACATATTCAGCACTCTAGACTGATACTTTCATTGCATGTTGTCAATAGTTAAAAATATGATAAATAGAATTAATTACAAAACAGCAACTTGACTGAAATGCTACCAGAATGATACATTTTGCAAGAAACTGCACAGCTGCTTATCTGTTCCTATTACTCTGTCACAGTTCTGATCGTGAATAAGTACTCTCACTTCACATCTACTTCAGGTGATCTGAATGGCAAAGGAACTGGAGCCAACAATGATACTCCAAACTCTGGAAGGAACACTATGTGACTTTCTGTTAAAATTAGCATTATTACTTTTAGTGTCATCTGACAAATCTGTATTAGCAGAATTAGGAGCAGTCACGCTCACTTTGTTTTAGTTGGAAAGCACACTCTCTCCCAAGATTCATGGAACTTTTACTTTGGTTTGGAATATTAAGTTGAGGTCTCTCTTGCATGGAACAGGAAGACTCTCTAGGTGCAGACCTGGTTATCCTTAGTTCAGACACATTTGATTTGCTCTCTGGAACACTGCTTTCATATTGAGAATTACCAGGGACTACTCAGATATGTTTCCAATTTCATCTAACTATGATACCATCTTCCATTTGCACCATGTAGGATTTCATTTCATTTTATTTCTGCACTGTATCATCTGCTGTGTCCCATTTTTTTCTCCCCCCCTCCCCCAACATCAGCAGTATGTGTTGAAAGACAGATGGTGATTGTGAAGAATGACGCTGATCATAAAACGTTTTGAATAAAAGTTTAGCTTATTGGTCATTTATGTACTGGTCATCAATACTGAAACAATGCCAGGACTGATAATATTTTCCCAGCAGTATATTTGTCTTGATAAAAGAATAATATTCCATCAAGTTCACATAAATAATATCCTGAAAATAGAACATGTACATTTTGTACACCTTGCAAAAAGGTTTTACTCCACAGTGTACTATGCATAATACTTAAAATGGAAGTTCTTGATTCAAAGAGGACTATCCTGGCACTTCACAAATGGTATGTCAAATATCCTTATGGTTATGGAATAGTTAGAGGTATGCATTTCATAGACTTGAATGCTACAGAAAGAGGGGCTGCACAGTACATCCAAAAACTTGATTGCAGACAGACAGTTTGCCAGCAGAAGTACCCAAGACAAACCTGAACATTCTGAAAGCTCCCACATAACAATTGGCAACATGTGGGAACTCTCACACCTCCTACTCTTTCTGCTATTCTTCATTTCACTCATCCCATCCTTGCCCACCCCCACCCTAAGCCTTTATCCTTCATTCTACCATACCCTTTGCATATGGGCAACCAGTGGAACTGCACAACACCCCAGGAGATTCAATCCCTGCTTTTTATTGCTCATCATCTCCCTATCTTCTACATCCTGCTTTCCACTTGGACACATATTGCATTACTTCTACCTCCTCTTCTCTTCCATGGCTTCTTACTTTTCTAGGACAGAGTAGCAGATGATAAGACCAACTCAATTCCTCAATACGGTCTCTCATCAATTGAGTTCCACTTCAAACCCATCCTTAGTGGTGACCAGAGAACCTTGATTACCCATATTTGCATCCTGGCAATGGTTACTCTAGTTCCTTTTTCCTGTAAGTGGTTAGTTTGCAGTCTACTGTGCTGGGGATTAGATACCGCAAAAATAATCCTTTTTTAATTTGTTTTGATTACTGAATTTTAGGAATGAAAAATATTTTTTGTTTTCATTTTGAGACTGAACAATATTATTTTAATTGGGCTGAATGTGGCTTCTATTGATTTATTTATCATTTTATAGATACAATAATCATAAAGAAAGCCCTCGTCTATAAGACATAGTAAGATGCCTCAATTAAGTTGGTGTATTATAATCCATAAGTTTGTTATTTTAATGAAAGAGTTGTGTAAGATGCTGGTTTAATACAAAAGTTAGTAAGATCAATCTCATGGAAGGTAATATATATATAATTATAACTCAGCAGTTTCTGCTTCACAGTATTTACTGAAAGAACAGCCCTAAGAAAATATACGTTTTATTGGTGACAGTTGTGTTTTATGCTCAAAAAGGTATCCCTATGACTGAAGAGGCATTTATTTCTAAAGCCTTTTGTTTCAGTTTATCAAAACTAGATGGAGATATATGGTTTTGAAAATCACACATAAGAAAATCAAAGCTAATTGCAAATTTTCTACACTGAACGAAAGTACAATGGTTCCAAAATTATGGAACAGGTCTCAAAAAGTGTTCCTCATACTTTGCTGAAGAAATTTCTGTCACAAATTTAACAGTTTGGCAGATAATTCAATAAGGCTCAATCCCTGAGATTCAGAAAAGATGCAGACATGCTCACAGCAAGTTCTCATATTTTTGTGTGTGTATATGTGTGTGTGTGTGTGTGTGTGTGTGTGTGTGTGTGTGTGTGTGTGATGAGTGAGACCAACAGCTCATTAAATTGTTATAAGCCCCAGTGTTCATTGTAACAAAGGAGGTACTGCCAGCACAGCTAGCTGGAATTCTGTAAATAATTATATGTCATATGTGAATACCAACATGATTTATATAGAAATTTAACAAAAGGAGATACTGAGTTAGATGGGTGAGGGGGTGTCAGGTCAGCACTTTTGAAGAGCTGGCAGACCTTTTGTTGAGGGAACAAACCCTTAGCACTTTGCTTGAGGACATAAGAATATGGTTAACAGATAGGGAATGCAGGACTGTAGATGAACTGGGGGAAAAGGGAGACCTATCCCTTGCAAGCAGGGTATCATTGTACAGGAAAGGGATACCCAGTGCTGCACATGGGTCTAAGGGAAGCCATGGTGGGCAGTCAAATCTGCCCCAACAGATTCCACCAGGAGCAGGGGGGAGCCACTAGTTTAGGTGCATGGTCAGGACCAAGGGTTAAATGTTTTAAATGCGTCCAGTGGGGCCATATAACATATAGATACCCACAGAGGCAAGGTGGGGAACAACAGGTGGGAGCACCACTAAGTGGGAATGACAGAATGCCAACAGTAAGTTGTTTGGGCACAACATGGGTACCAAACAACCACAAGAGGTTATATCCTATCATAGTAGATGGGAAACAGGCCACTGTTAAGAGCGACACAGCCTCTGACCTAACCATTGTGAAGCTTGCAATGGTTAAAGAGAAGCACTATTTATTTGGGCAGTCTACTCCAGTCAGAGCTTTAGGGGGACCCCATTCCAAATACCTTTGGCTAGGGTTCACCTTGACTGGGAGGGTGGAAAAGGAAGCAAGTAAGTAGGTGTGCTTGAGAACATCCCTGTAGATGTCCTGACAGGGAATAATTTTGATAATGCAGTACATTGTGTTAATGCAGTTACATGTAGTCAAGTTTAGAGACAAGTATGTGGGTCTGGTAGCCTGGAGAGACCCAGACAGACTGCATACTTGAAGCCAGGACTTGTGAGGTGGTTACTTCAGAGAGGGAGATACCTTGTAGTAGTGAGACTGAAGGTGAGTCACAGTTGCTTGTGGGTACTGATGTTGGCTTGGACAGAGTGACTGCATGGGCAGAGGTGAGTAGTAGTACCCAGCCTGACAGTGAGGCACCACTGTCAGAGGATACCAGACTTTCTGTGGAATGGGAGCTGAGAAGGGTTACAAATACAGAAATGAGACAGGCTCAGCTCTCAGACCTTGAATTACATGACTTGAGGGAAGTAGCCAGAGGCACCTGATTCTCAAGGAAAGAGGGGGATCTGTATATAAGGAGAAAGGGTTACTATATAGAGGGTGGATCCCTGAGAGAGGGCTAGAGGGTGACAGAATACAGCAGTTGGTAATACCCACACCCTACTCTCTGGCACTTCTAGCCATAGCCCATGATATTCCCTTTGCAGATCATATGGGCATAAAGTATACCAAGAAATGCATTATGCAGAACATTTATTGCCCTGGGATTTCCAGAGATGTAACAGGGTACTGCAGAACCTGTGAGCAGTGCCAAAAGGTAGGCAAGGCAGGAGATAAGGTCAAGGCTCCATTGATACCATTGCCTGTGATTGAGGAGCCATTTCAGAGGATAGCTATGGATTTTGTGGGGCCGCTGAGTACCCCAAGTTCCACAAGGAAGAAGTATATCCTAGTGGTAGTAGATTATGCTGCCAGATACACTGAGGTAGTGGTTCTGTCCTCCATCGAGGCAGAAAACGTGGCAAATGCTTTGTTAGAGATTTTCAGCACGGTAGGTTTCCCAAAAGAAATACTGATTGACACAGGTGCCAATTTCATGTCAGACTTGCTGGCTTGTCTGTGGAAGCACCATGGGGTGAAGCACCTAAAGACCACCCCCTACCATCCCCAGGCAAATGGTCTGTTGAGAGGTTAAACTCTACACCCAAGTCTATCCTACGGGTATTTGCAGACCAGTTTAAGAGGGAGTGGGACAGATATTTGCCCCATTTGTTGTTTGCTTACAGAAAGGTGCCCAGAAATCCACAGGTCTTTCATTGTTTAAGTTACTGTATGGGCATAGGATGAGAAGACCTCTAGATTTGATTTGTGATGAGTGAGAGGGTGAGTGTGAATCCCATAAGGAGACTGCTGTGGCATATGTCCTAAACCTCAGGATGACGCTTAGGGAACTCACGGGCATGGCCCAGGAGAACCTTGCAGAAGCCCAACAGCAGGAAAAGGACTGTTGTGACAGAACTGCTTGAGATAGAGAGTATGCTGTAGGGAATCAGGTTATGGTTCTTATTCCAGTCAGACACAAAAAGCTGCAGGCAGATTGGGAGGGACCTTTCATGGTGGTAAGGGAGGTCAGTGATGTTAACTACATGGTAGAACTGCTAGGCAGGAGGTAGGGGCACAAATTGTACCTTGTTAGCAGCATGAAACTTTAGCATGATAGGGAGGCCCTGATGCTAAGTATTTGCAGTAAGTGGCAGGAGGAGACTGAGGGGGAGATATGGATACAGTGAGCCAGCCAGCAAAATACCAAATTACTATGGTGGAGCTTAGGGTTGCAAGCATATGATAAGAGAGTGCAGCACTGTACTGGGGTCAGCAATGCCAAGGCATCTGGAATTTTTATACAGGGAATGGGCTAATGTATTCCCAGATAGGCTCATCCCTCTCAAGCAACAGTTCTCAAAGGTCACTTTAAAAACTAGCTTGAGTCTTCGAGGGGGGAAGAAATGTGACAAAGGAGTTACTGCCAACACAGCTTGATGGAATTCTGTAAATAATTATATGTCATCTGTGAATATTAACATGATTTATATAATAGTGTAACAAAAGGTGATACTGCCAGCCCAGCTATCTGGATTTTTGTACATCATTATATGGCATTTGTGAATATAAACATGATTCATATAAGATACTTGTGTTACAAATATATTAGAATGGTATGTCAGGTGTATATCAAAGTGCTGGTACAGAAGTGTGTATTGAAAAGGCTTTGCAAACATCCACATCAATTTGAGCCGCACAGTTCAACTATAATTCATTCCCACCGCCACTTTAACGGCCACTACGTTTTCAATTCCCTTGCATAACACACGCTCATTAAAACCGACTGTGAGGACTTTTTCAATAATTAAAATCATAGGTTCATAGGTTCATAGGTTCATACTAGGCTATCTGCCCAAGGGCATTTATAAGCCTAGCCCATAATTATGTGGCTTTCGCCACCCCTTTAGTTTGAATAAAAACTATGCCTATCATTTTGCTGTGCCTCTGTCAAGCAGTGACGCTGAAGTAATCCCTGGGGTATATCTGCAATCTCCCATCCATTGGTCAAGATTCCTCTTGAACAAGACCAGAGAGGTGCTCTGCCTCACATGTACCGGGATTTTGTTCCACAGCATAGGGAGTCTCTGGGTGATGAATCTGTCCCTCCAGCACGTTCTATTTATAACCGTGTCAAGGTTTAAGTCTCCCGCCCTTGTGGTTCTGAGGGATCTAGATTTTTGAGGTGAAGCATATTCATCAAATCTGGGTTTGACATGGCCTTATATGTCAGGCACAGGTCACCTCTGAGCAAGCGGTATGAGACTGAATAGAGCTGGAGTTCTTTCAGTCGGGCAGCATAAGACATATTTTTGAGACCCTTTATCCTTTTGGTGAGGAACTTTTGGGGCCTTTCAAGCTGCAGCAGGTGTCTGGTCAGATACATTCGAACGGGCATTGTACTCAATCATAGGTCTAATAAGTGATGAGTACAGGGGGACGATGACCTCCCTTGATCTAGATGTGAATCCCTTCATGATCAGGTGGGTGATATAGAAGGTTTTCCTAACTACTTTAGCAACATGAGTGTCAAACGAAAGGCTACTGTCAACCTGGGTCCCCAGATCTCTGATGACTTTTTCTGTGCTCAGTGGATTGCCACCTATATGGTAGCTAGGGGTAGCCTTGTTTTTCCCAAAGGGTATGACTATGCATTTTTTGGCGTTTAACTTCAGGCCATGGCTCTGGCACCATGATTAACAGCCTCACGGTTCAATAATCACCCCATCACGAAACAGACCTATCTCCCGTCCACATGTTAGAGCGACCTCTACATATCATTCACTGCGATTTTTTAATGGTATTACAATGGAAAATTAAGATATGGATAAGACTAAAAAAGTGAAAAGAAAATTAGTACAAAAGATACATTTTAAAGAAACAAAGAATAACAGCATCATTGATGTCTTAAAACCCATGCGGACAGCGCGATCACACACATGACCCGCCCATCCCCAATAGCTCCTATCAGGACCAAAACAACACTGCTGAAAGGCTTGTTTAAAAATTTTTAAAAAATTAAAAATTATTAAAATTTTCAAATATACAAGCTAAAAATTCGGATAAGTGAAACTGGATCTAATAGATATTTAGATATTTAGTAATTTAGACAGCATCATAATGAATTATAGACCTGGTAGCACAAAAACACATGCTTTATTTTCACATTTATTAGCTACACTTGGTGGCCATTTTAGATTGGTGAGTTTCTCTAGTTTTCCATTTAATTACCCCACTAACATTTCCAATGGCTAAAGCATTCCCGTGTTAGATATCACTGATATCATGAGAAAACCCATCTCTGCCAAGTTCCCACCCATTGTCTGGCCATATCCCCCTCCATATATGACTGCATTTGGCATCCAGGTTTACCACTCCCTTGAGTTACATTTCACTATCCCCACCCCTCATTCCTTGACACACCCAGCCATTCCTCCATTGGTCGGACATATGCTCCTCCACTTATCAGCACCTACTTCCCACGTAGGCCACCCCACCCCCCAACAGGCATGCAGCATATCAACATACACCCAGCCCACACCACTACGACCACCTATCCACACTCGCACACAAGCAACATCCCCATTAACCAATCAAACTGAGTTTAACACAAACAAGGTGACTCCCGATTTACACGCATAAGTGTTAAGCAAACACCAGTGACATAAAGTATGTTTTTCTAATGAATTGTACTGTATTGTCACAAAAGTAGCTTTAGAATTATTTTACTTTAAAATAAAACACTGAGTATAAAACATGAAGCACATGTAAAAAAATAACAATTGTGCTCACCTACCTTGACTGGATAAAATCTTTGAACTAGCGAATAAAACCTTTCTGAAGAGAATTGGAATCTCATTTTTATTTTTATATTTATATATCTATTTCTAGTTTTTGGTGCATTTTTATTGAAAGCTTATTAATTAAAAGACTTTTAGCCTACAAGAAGAAAATTATTTTACTATATATTATTTTATTGGTCTCCTTTTATCGGCAAGGTGCCTTACTTTTGGAAGTTTGGAGTGAATTTCACCTCAGTCACCACATAGTTTAAGAATGAATACAGAGATGAGAGCATGTGAGTCCAACAGCTGATTAAATTATTATAAGCCTGATGTTCATTAAGAATGAATACGGAGACAACAGTGTGGGAGCTCAACACCTTAATAAATTGTAATAAGCCCAGATTTTCATTAAGAATGAATATGGAGATCAGAGTGTGCGAGCCCTACTGCTCATTAAATTGGTATAAGCTCTGATTTTCATTAAGAATGAATAAGGAGACAGGAGTCTGCAAGCCCAAAAGCTTGTTAAATTTTTACAAGCCTGATGTTCCTTAAGAATGAATACGGAGATGAGAGTGTATGAGCCCAACAGCTCATTAGATTGTTATAAGTCTCGATGTACATTAAAAATGAATACGGAAATTAGAGTTAACAAGCCTAACAGCTCATTAAGTTTTTATAAGCCCCGATGTTCATTAGGAATGAATATGGAGATGAAAGTGTGCGAGCTTAACAATTCATTAAATTTTTGTAAGCCCTGATGCTCATTGAATGAATTTGGAGATGAGATTGTGAGAGCACAAAAGCTCATTAAATTATTATAAGCCCTGGTGTTCATTAAGAATGAATATGGAGACAAAAGTACGCAAGCACAAGAACTCATTAAATTGCTATAAGTCCTGATGTTCGTTAAGAATGAAAAGGGAGACAAGAGTATGAGAGCACAAAAGCTCATTAAATTCATTAAATTGTTATTAGCCCCGGTGTTCATTAAGAATGAACACAGAGACGAGAGTTCACAAGACCAACAGCTTATTAATTTGTTACAAGCCACAATGTTCATTAAGAATGAATACAAAGATGAAAGTGTGAGAGTTCAACCACTCATTAAATTGTTATAAGCCCCAATGTTCATTAAGAATGAACACAGAGACGAGAGTGCTCGAATCCAACAGCTCATTAAATTGTTATAAGCCCCAATGTTCATTAAGAATGAACACAGAGACGAGAGTGCTCGAATCCAACAGCTCATTAAATTATTATAAGCCCTGATGTTCATTAAGAATGACTATGGAGATGAGAGTGTGCAAACCCAACATCTCATTAAAAAGTTCTAACCCTGATGTTCATTAAGAAAGAATACAGAAATGAGACTATGCAAGCCCAGCAGCTAATTAAACTGTAATAAGCCCTGTTATTCATTAAGAATGAATACAGTGATGAGAATGCCTAAGTGAAATAGCTCATTAAATTGTTATAAGCCCTGATGTTAATTAAGAATCACGAAAGAGACAAGAGAATGCGAGCCTAACAGCTCACTAAATTGTTATAAGCAGTGGATATTTATGAATGAATACGGAGACAAGAGTGTTCAAGCCCAAAAGCTCATTTAATTGTTTTAAGCTCCTATGTTCATTAATTAGAAATATGCAGACAACAGTGTGCAACCCCAACAGTTCATTAAAATTGTTATAATCCCTTATGTTCATTAAAAGTGAATATGAAGATGACAGTGTGGGAGCTCAACAGCTCATTAAATAGTTTTAAGCCACGATGTTCATTAAGAATTAATACAGATATGACAGTGTGCAAGCCCAACAGCTCATTAAATTGTTATAAGCTATGATGTCGTTTAAGAATGAATACAGAGATGACAGTGTGTGAGCCCAACAGCTCATAAAATTGTTATAAGCCCCGATGTTCAATAAGAATGACTATAGAGATGAGAGTGTGCAAACTCAACAGCTCATTAAAAAGTTGTAACCCTGATGTTCATTAAAAATGAATGCAGAAATGAGAGTATGAGAGCCTAGCAGCTAATTAAACTATCAGCCCTGTCATTTATTAATAATGAATACAGTGTTGAGACTGTGCAAGCCCATTAGCTTATTAAACTTTTATAAGCCCCGATGTTCATTAAAATAAATACAGAGATGAGAGTGTGAGGGTCTAACAATTCATTAAATGTTTATATGCCCAGATTTTCATTAAGAATGAATATGGAGATGAGAGTGTGACAGCACAAAAGACCATTAAATAATTATAAGCCCCAGTGTTCATTAAGAATGAATATGGAGACAACAGTGTGCAAGCCCAACAACTCATTAAATTGTTATAAGCCCAAATATTCATCAAAAATAAGCAGGGAGACAAGAGTGTGCGAGCACAAAAGCTCATTAAATTGTTATTAACCCTGGTATGCATTTAGAATGAATACAGAGACAAGAGTGTGCAAGCCCAACAGCTCATTAAATTGTTATAAGCCCCGATGTTCATTAAGAATGAATATGGAGACAAGAGTGTGTGAGCCCAACAGCTCATTAAATTGTTATAAGCCCCGATGTTCATTAAGAATGAATACAGATATGAGAGCATGTGAGCCTAACAGCTATAAGTCCCGATGTTCATAAAGAATGAATACAGAGATGAGCATTTGAGAGCCCAATAGCTCATTAAATTTTTGTAAGTCTTGATATTCATTAAGAATGAATACAGAGACAAGAGTGTGTAAGCCTGACAGCTCTAAGTCCTGATGTTCATAAAGAATGAATACAGAGATGAGCATGTGAGAGCCCAACAGCTCATTACATTTTTATAAGCCCTGATTTTCATTAAGAATGAATACAGAGACAAGAGTATGTGAGCCCAACAGCTCATAAAATTGTTATAAGTCCCGATGTTCAATAAGAATGACTATGGAGATGAGAGTGTGCAAACTAAACAGCTCATTAAAAAGTTCTAACCCTGTTGTTCATTAAGAATGAATATAGAAATTAAAGCATGTGAGCAAAGAAGCTAATTAAGCTGTAATAAGCCCTGTTATTCATTAAGAATGAATACAGTGATGAGACTGTGCGAGCGCAACAGCTCATTAAATTGTTATAAGCCCTGATGTTAATTAAGAATAAAGATGGAGACAAGAATGTCTGAGCCCAACAGCTCAATAAATTGTTATAAGCAGCAATGTTCCTTAAGAATGAATAGGGAGACAAGAGTGTGCGAGCCGAATAACTGATTAAAATTGTTATAATTGCCTATGTTTATTAAGAATGAATATGAAGATGACCGTGTAGGAGCCCAACAGCTCATTAAATTGTTATAAGCCCTGATGTTAATTAAGAATAAAGATGGAGACAAGAATGTCTGAGCCCAACAGCTCAATAAATTGTTATAAGCAGCAATGTTCCTTATGGAGACAAGAGTGTGCGAGCCGAATAACTGATTAAAATTGTTATAATTGCCTATGTTTATTAAGAATGAATATGAAGATGACCGTGTAGGAGCCCAACAGCTCATTAAATTGTTATAAGCTACAATTTTCTTTCAGAATGAGTACAGAGATGACAGTGTGCAAGCCCAACAGTTCATTAAATTGTTATATGCCATAATGTTCTTTAGGAATGAATACAGAGATGACAGTGTGTGAGTCCAACAGTTCATTAAATTTTTATAATCCCCGATGTTCATTAAGAATGAATACAGAGATGAGAGTATGCGAGTTCAACAGCTGATTAAATTGTTATAAGCCCCGATGTTTATTAAGAATGAATATGGAGACAAGAGTGTGTGAGCCCAACAGCACATTAAATTGTTATAAGCCCCAATGTTTATTAAGAATGAATATGGAGACAAGAGTGTGTGAGCCCAACAGCACATTAAATTGTTATAAACCCCAATGTTTATTAAGAATTAATATGGACACAAGAGAGTGTGAGCCCAACAGCTCATTAAATTGTTATACACCCTGATGTTCATTAAGAATGAATATGGAGATGAAAGTGTGTGATCCCAAAAGCTCATTAAATTGTTATCAGCTCCAATGTTCATTAAGAATGAATATGGAGATGAGAGTGTGCAAGCCCAACAGCTAAATAATTTGTAATAAGCCCTGATTTCCATTAAGAATGAATACGGAAATCAGAGTGTGCGAGCCCAACAGCTCATTAAGTTATCAGCCCCGATGTTCATTAAGAATGAATACAGTAAGTATACAGGAGTCGGCAACCCAAAAGCTCATGAAATTTTACAAGCCTGATGTTCCTTAGGAATGAATACGGAGATGAGAGTGTATGAGCCCAACAGCTCATTAGATTGTTATAATCCATGATGTTCATTAAGAATGAATATAGAGATGAGAGTGTATGAGCCCAACAGGTCAATACATTTCTGCTCTTGGCCAAAGCAGGCCTTGCAGGAAGAATTGCTGGTTGTAGTAGTTGTCTTGTGCAGCCACAGGGAAATACAAGCAGCAGCAACATTGCTCTTTAGTCATGATACACATCTTCATGAGCTGCATAATCCCACATGCACTGTAGCAACTAGAGGAAGAACTTATGTGGCATCCTAGAAGTGCCATGAAGCATGTATGCAGATCTAACTTTTGACTAAATTAAAGGAAGCAGATGGAAAAGTAGAAAAGTAGTGAAAAGGGGGAAGCCAGCAGAGGGTAAAACATAGGTCTAACAATTATAGAATGAGGTGGATGAAACTAGGCAAAGAGGGATATTTGTTTTCAGTTTAGGTGACCATTTCATTTATATGAAGGTAAGTTGGGAGAAGTAGTAAAGAACTAAGAGGAAGTCGAGAGGGTTACAGTAGGCAGTAGGGACAAATGAAGAAACATGGAAGACAAACAAGACTGACAGGAGACGTGCTGACACAATCAGGAATGGAGAAGACAACGAAGAAGAAATTATCAAACACATGGGGGAAAGACAGGTATATTAGGCAGTGTATTGGGCAAAAACAAAGGCAGGCATAGATTAAAAAAGGGAGGGGGAACTCTGCAATGGGGGATAAGATGGAAGCTTATTCCCCACACTGGGATCTGTCACCACTGAGCACTGGATCTGATGGTAATACCAGTATGGGCCAAGGCCTTGACTCTGCAATTTGCCAGAGAAGGGCCTCCAGCTGTCCAATTTGGGTATGTAGCCACCATCAATAAGGCTCCCCCAACATTTCCTTCAGCTGCTGCTTGGTGATATACATGCCACCTTCACTCTCAGTGCTTTCAGCAGGTGCTATCGTAGCACTTTTCTCGCAGGTGTATTTTAGTAAACATCTTCTTTTTACATACTTATTGTAACTTTATCACTGTGACCATACTTCCTTAATCTAGTGGTCCTTGTAACTCCCTGACTTCAATTAAGACATTTCACATTGCTACAGCATAGTAGAAACAGGCTGCACCATCCCTGCATACAATTCATCACATTCCTTAGGCATAGCATCACTAGGAGCATGCCTGTCACTAAATACAATTGACACATCTGTAACAGTATTACCATTGCTAGTGAGACAATCACAACTTGCATAAATTGCATAAGTATAAAGAAACGTGCCTAAATACAAATAAATATTCAAGCAATAATAAGAACTAGGATGACAACTTGCATAAGTATAGATCTACATGCACAGCTGCACGTCAGTATTCAAGCATGCTGTAAACATTAAAATCAATGCAAGTGACATGGTATATCAGAGGGTTACAGTCAGAGACAAGTTGCTGGACACTTGGCGGCTCTTGGAATAGAACAGTAATGGACATAGATGCACTTTGATAAAGATTTACACATTTCTATTAGCGTACCTTTAGTATGTTGACCCTCAGAATATAACCACAATCTAAGTGTAGACTTTAGATTATGTAACTGAAATATTAATATTTTGCTAGAAAAAAAGTCCAACTATGAAAATCTTTAAGTCTGTGTTTCAAAAGTAACACAAGCTCTAACAATAAATGTCTTTTTTCGTATTTCATACTCCTGATAATCAGTCCCTTCCATGTCCATGAAGGCTTTTAAAGACTAAACAGTAAACTACAAGATTTCTAGCCTAGTGATACCAGTCCAGTCCCTCCTGTTGGATATACAGCTGAAGGGCTACCACTTATACTTTTAGGTCTTCCTCTCCAGTCATTTTTTAATTGTTATACAGACAACATTCCTTCAGCAGCAGCAGCTAAAATCTGGAAGAGTTGTTTGATTGTAGCCATCTTAGAATTAGGCAAATATCATTAAGTTTCACTCCACTCAACCGACACAGCTAGCCAATTTACAATATAGGAACACTTTCTCTTCAGGTGGGGTACATCTGCTCAAACATTTGACTTTGTGCAGGAAGCAAAGGTAAAGCTCAGGACTTTTGTCATAAAATGTACACAAGGTATCTATTGCACCAACAAGATGAAATATATCCATGCACCAAAAGTCCAGAGATTATCAAAAACATTGAGGTTTATTACATAGTAAAATAGAACAAAGAAGTGCAAATCTTTAAGTCTGTGTTTCAAAAGTAACACAAGCTCTAACAATAAATGTCTTTTTTCATATTTCATACTCCTGATAATCAGTCACTTCCATGTCCATGAAGGCTTTTAAAGACTAAACAGTAAACTACAAGATTTCTAGCCTAGTGACACCAGTCCAGTCCCTCCTGTCGGATATACAGCTGAAAGGCTACCACTTATACTTTTAGGTCTTCCTCTCCAGTCATTTTTTAATTGTTATACATACAACATTCCTTCAGCAGCAGCAGCTAAAATCTGGAAGAGTTGTTTGATTGTAGCCATCTTAGAATTAGGCAAATATCATTAAGTTTCACTCCACTCAACCGGCACACAGCTAGCCAATTTACAACAATATAGGAACACTTTCTCTTCAGGTGGGGTACATCTGCTCAAACATTTGACTTTGTGCAGGAAGCAAAGGTAAAGCTCAGGACTTTTGTCATAAAATGTACACAAAGTATCTATTGCACCAACAAGATGAAATATATCTATGCACCAAAAGTCCAGAGATTACCAAAACATTGAGGTTTATTACATAGTAAAATAGAACAAAGAAGTGCAGATGCTTTCTTATACAACCAAGGGTATCAAAATAATTTTCTGGAGAAAATGGGAAAAAAGAGCATACAATAGTGTCCACTTCTTTCAACAGTCACAGAGTCCAAACAAACAGGCTTAAGAACTACTTCAAAAAAAGTCCAGTAATTTCTTTTTCTATTGGTAAGAAGCAGAATTTAAAGATTACAGCATTCAGTTGCTGTTCTTTAGAGTATATTCCCATCTGGTCTTCTTTATGGAAAGACGCCCGGGACATCTCAGATCAGTTCACAGTGATTCTTCCATCCTGCAGCATGACAGCTAGAACCAGTGTTCCAAGCAAACATTTCACACAAATGAGAGGCCAGCTTCTCCCTCATTTGCTATGGCTATAGTCCTGTCTTTTAATATCAGTTAATTACATATTGGTTCTATTAACTGGACGATGCAAGAATCCTCTTAGTGTAAAACCGAAAAAGCATTTGCCTTCTTCTTAAATCAACAGCTCTATTTACAGTTATTAGCATTCTGAGACTCCATTAGAGTGAGAACCACAGCATTATGTTTCTGATTTTATATATACAGATAGATACTGCATATTCATGATTAGTTGAAACATGAATTGCTGTATATTTTAGTCCATTCACATTTTAATAAACCTGTAGTGCTGGTTTTGGTGTGAGATCATTAGACAGTGGGAATCAATGTGTTTTTCCTTTTCCCCATCAATGTGCATTCTTGTAGTTGGTACATAAGTTACAGGGGATGCTGGTAAAATAACAACCTTTCTACTTGTTTTATTTTTTTTTTGTTTGCTTCACTTTTAGAAATAGAGATATATATGGCTAGGCAGATAAGGCGCACACACACACACACACACACACACACACACACACACACACACACACACACATGAACAAAAATTATAACAAAGGAACAATAATGAATAGAAACATCATTTGAAAACCACTAGCATAATCTCTAGAATCTGTCTCATGAAAATGTAAATCAGTGCCCCTTATATTTAACAATGCAATAGAAGTAAAGACTAAAATTGGCTGAATTAATTAATTCATGATTGTAATTAACAAAAGTGGGTAGAATTCAGAGACATTACCCTGCACTCAGAAACTGATGTGAACAAAAATAACAGTTTCTGTGATCACTACAAATGAGAATCCAAGATGTTAGCTGCAATGATGAAAGACTTCATTATTGGTTAACTTGCATGTTTGTGAATCTCACAGTGTTAATGCTAGTACTAATTATCACTTTGCTGTAATAATCATTTGTCATTGCCCATATAGTACTTTAGCACCATCACTCCCTCTTTCATTCTCCCACACACACATACAGGCATTTAAACACACACATACATGGACACACAACCATACTGTCCCTAAGATTACAGAATGCCCCTGATGTAGACTCTTGTTTTCCCATGGCCCTCATCAGACATGGATGATTACTATCAGGCAGTAATGACACACACATTGAAGTTTCATTCTTCTTATGATTTGGAAAGTG
Source organism: Protopterus annectens (assembly GCF_019279795.1). NCBI lineage: Eukaryota > Metazoa > Chordata > Ceratodontiformes > Protopteridae > Protopterus > Protopterus annectens. The sequence continues at coordinate 310,892,918 of NC_056732.1, forward strand.
CATCATGTTCTACACTTGTTGCCCTATTAATTTTTTAATTAACTCTGAGTAAAATATAAAAATTCACTCTGATGTCATCGCATGTTCCTCCCAATTTTATCTGAAAAGTTTGAGCACAGCTGCTTCACTTTTAGATGTGTCTGATTTTACAGAATGTCACTGATTTTTGCCTTTTATATCTCCCTCATAATTCATGGATCACTACATTTAGTCAATACCAGACATTAGCTCTTCATCCTTGTTATGTTCAGAAAAATACACCATGATGCAAGACTTTCTGTTTTTCTTTATTAAGTCCTCAGCACAGGGGGCTAAACTCTGAAATGTTAATGAGATGCTTCCTGTGCCAAGGGAACATGGTGTGAATCCTTCTAAAGCATTGCTAAACCCGTTGTTCTTTTAATTTTTTAAATACTTAATGCAATATTTGAGTGATCCTGGTGTTTTGGGTTTTCCTCCAGACTCATTGTTCTATTACCTTTCTAAGTAGCTTAGGGTAATATTATGTGTCCTTCATGTCTAGCAATAACCCCTATACATATTACATATTTCATGTAGTGAAACCTGTTGTATTTACTTTTTAATTGAGAGGGCAATAATTAAAATTCCCTCATATCTAGAGGAGTTTAGAAGTATGTCAGTCCCTCCACAAATATAAATCCACACACATAATTCAACTCTCCGCCCTATCACACTCAGACATACACACAACCACACACACACGCAAATACACACACACACACACACACACACACACACACACACACACACACACACACACACACACACACACACACATTCATTTATTCACTTACCCCCCACCAGCACCATTGCTTGTCTGCTAAACACACAGGCACTTATTAATGCAGTCTCACCCACTGAAAGTAATGGATGAATGTGAAGTTTTGTTAAAGGTACTTAATTCAGTGGGCCACACCAGGTTACACAGCTGAACAATTCCTACATAGCTGAGTGATTTTCTGAATCACACGGCTGTGTAGCTGTTTTACCACAGGGTCTTCCTTGGGACACTGCTTGGCTAATTAATACAGGCTGATCTCCCAGAACACCTCATTAGCATGTAGCTTGCACAGGAGAGGAGAGAGCCCACTGCTCTGATTCTACAGACTGTTCAGAATCATTGTGGTGTATGTGTGTGTGTGGGGAGGCTTTCTTTGAATCTGAAAGGGCTCCTGCCAGATGGAAATCGACTGTGTTAAGGCTTAATGCTGGCAGTAGTCCTTTCTAAATCCCAGGCATTATATATTCATGTGGATCTTTGCAATGTTTGCTACTATTTTATTGCAGTCTTTGAGGATAACAGGGCTTAAATTATGATATCGATTGAATTACAAAAGTAAGTATATAAATAAATAAATACATAAAGGCTTTAGAAGGGACAAACACAATATCGTAAGATGTTAAGACTAAATGCTCTTAGGAAAAATAAATTAGTGTTGTTCTTATGCTGTTGTATTGCAGTTTAGTGTTGCTGCTGAACAAAACATGGCATTAAGCATTGTGTGAAAAACTATGCATTAAAATAAGCTAAATAAGATAAGAATCAGTTAATAAGTGTTATGCTTGAATAATTTTTAACAATTTTAAATTCCGATATTAAAAAACACAACTGATAACCACAGATTCAGAAAGGCTTAGCATGATGCAGAAGCCTTGGCTTGCAACATTTGCACATTAAGCTAATCCTTTTGAATTCATATACTGCTCTAACATTTAAATTTTTCTCTCATGGGGCCTGAGCATTGAAAGCAGTCTCATTGGTGAAAATGCAAGCTATAGATAAGGTCTGGGAGTGTTTCTAAGGATGATAAACCATATGGTCTCAGATAGAAATTTTCACAGCTCCCTATTTTCTCCTCCAAGGGATTCAGAGAATCACTCCTTTGAGTAAAATTTTACTCTAGGAGGAAAGAGTGACCACCAAGAAAATTATTATGGCCATCGCCAATTCACTCTCATAGAAGTACACATGATGCAGGTATGTTCAGTGGAGAAATGGAACTGGTGAGGTTGTTAATGTGTGCACGTGTGTACTGAGGAGCTAAATGCTCCGGATTATGCGGAACACTCCATATTTAACAATGAATGAAGCCACTGTTTCGCTGTTCTGCATTGAACAGCTTTGGCTCTGCAACATGAGTTTTGATTGGTTTGTATACTGCAATTACTGCCAATTGGCATTGCGGTATACAAACCGATGTGAGGGTTCCTCTTGTAGGTGAAACCTCTGCGTATCCTTGAATGACGCATTGAAATCCCGCCCCTCCTCCTGTCATGGCAGCTTACTTTGTTTACTAACAGAATTCTTGGGGGAGGGGAGGGCTTGTTTTCCTACTAAAAAAAGTCTCAGTCCATCGATCCAAGTGAAGTACCAAGCGTGCGTCGTGTATGTACCTATGCAATATCGTAACAGGAAGGAGGGTTTATTTCAGTTTGGTGCTTCTCTCTCCCAAAGTGGTTAGTTCTGGGAATATTGTAGAATTTTAATGACAACTGGTGCAGCCGTTGAACATGTGCTTTGGGGGCTTAGAGATGCAGCAGCTGATCAGAATACTGTATTGTTGTGGGATACAAACAAAGTTGGAGGTGTTCCGGTAGGAACATCGATGTTTTCAAGTTGTAGTGGAATGCTTATAAAGCTTTCTCCTTAATATCACACCGCAGTGTCCAACCAAATGTTGTGCCTTTAGTTTAATAAAATATGGTTCTAGTGATGATGCAGCATTTTGTTTAACATGGAAAAAAAACTGCCAGGAACTTGCCCCAAAGTTAAGTATAAAGCATCGTGTAAGGGGAGAGCAAGGAAACTAATAAAGATGAATGAGTGACTGACAATCACTGTAAATAGGGCTACCACCTGTTCTTCATTTTGTAGGAAGAGTCAGTCTGGTTACTTGTAATCCTGAGTCTAAAAAACTAAACCTAATCCTACTGTGCTTTTAGTACCCTGTGGGCGGGGCTGCACAGCTTTGGGCATAGAGTGGTTGGCCATACCTCTCAACCTCTTAGTGCAAGAAGTCTGGACAAAGCCCAACATAATAGGGGGACAAAAAGCACAAAAATAGAAACATTTTAAATATTGCTCTTATGAACTTAGAAAGTTTGCTAGAATAACAGGGTCTGTGTTAGCATACATTTTCTGAAGGATATGTGTTTCCTTACGCAGTGACAGCTGTGTTTGGGAAATGCTTGCCCTAGGTGCAAAAAATAAATAAATAAGGCATCAGTTAAATGGTGTTGTGGCTCTCACTGTTTCAGCAATTAGCATTTTTTGAATTAAAAAAAAAAGATCTAGCTCTCAAATGTACAGATTTTTTGCAGAATGGCTACATTTTTGACTCATTTTTGTTCTGTTCCTAATAAAAATAGTGGTTTTATTGAATTTTACAGATGTTCTACCATGCCTCATGTCAATGGCATGTTTCATGCAGTGCGGAAATAGGGTGTTCCACATTTTGACCATTTGTCACATGTTGTTAGAGTCTTTGTTCCACATTGGCCTCTTAAGAGGTTGAGACCTATGCATGTGTACACATGTCTGTGTGAATCTGCAGGGGAAATAAATAAAACTGCATGAATGTGTCCTTGTGACTGTGTCTGCCTGGTTGGTCACACTAAGGAGATTATGTAGGGAATCAACAGTCTGGCTGTGTGTGTGTGTGTTTACATGTGTGTGTGTGTGTGTGTGTGTGTGTGTGTGTGTGTGTGTGTGTGTGTGTGTGTGTGTGTGTGTGTGTGTGTATATGTGTGTGTGTGTGTGTGTGTGTGTGTGTGTGTGTGTGTGTGTGTGTGTGTGTGTGTGTGTGTGTGTGTGTGTAGGTATGTATGTATATAACTGAGTATGAGGGTGTCTGTGCTCATGAGATGCAAGGGCTGCTAAGAGAATACTATAGAGGTCAGTTCTGACTGCATTAGTGTTCTATGTAGAGACATGATAATGAGCCAATAATTAGTTTTTTCTCATTGCAGCCATACCTGTCTCTGAATCATAGGTTTTCAGCATCACACAAACTGATCAACCCATGCAGGGCAATTAGCATGAGTAGTGATAATTTTATTGAATCTTATCCTTACATTTGTTGTATGAGTGTTTAATAATTCCTTGTCAGTCAATATGGAGAATAACAATCTTGGTATTTCTTTTACAGTTAGTTATCAGTGATTCATAGCCTTATAAGTATTGTTTATAGTATGTTGAATTAAACAACCACAATGAGAGACTTCAGAATAGTACTATGTATATAATTACATCAAAATTAGAATAAAATAAAATGAAGTGCATTAACTTTCACGTAAAAACATGTCACCAAATGTTAAAGCCAAACATAGAACCAAAGTTGGTAATATCGAACATTAATATTTAAATAAAAATCATGACTAATTTCACAAATCACAGCACAACATTCATGACTATTAATTATATTTTGATACTAGCCATGCCTATCATTGCATTGTTGTAAAAATAGTAGAATTATTTTCTTAAATGTGACTGCTCCCTCTTCACTAACGGTTTCAAACTTTCCATTTGAAGTTAAACCCAGTTGGATACCGGTCCTTAACAGTAGAATCCAGTGTAAAATAATATGGTAGATATGTCTTGTTCAGCATTAGATGAAGTGTTCATAGTATGCACATAATTTCCTGGCGTAGGCGTTGACAATAGAAAACAAAACAGCAAATATATTGTGCAGATATAATGTTAGCCATCATGAAAAAAGATGCCTTTAGACAAGCAGTCCTCTGAGTTCAAGGTAGCTGAGCAAAAGGTGGCAGGCAGTCATTATTGCACCTAAAATACCAATGTTTGCGCTTAGGGATGATGTGTATATAGCCGTTTCTGCAGCCACTGTGATGGAGATTGCCAGACATTTCATATTGTTCAAAAAGTGGTATGTTAAGGATGTGTGCAATGACACAGACAGGTCATATTAGGCCAGCAAACTTGGGGAAGAAGAGACCAATCAGACAAGGTGGGGTTATACTTTACATGACACCTGACAAAACCAATGAGATGCAGAAGAGTAAAGTAGATGGACAGAAGGGGTCAAAGTTTATGCTTTGTTTAAGAAAGAAATAGCAGTACCAGATGAAGTTCAACGTATGGTAAGGAAGACAATGGATCAGCTACTGCTGTGGCTGATATCTGTTATGCAGAAATATTGCCTAGGGTTGGGCAAGAAAAAATGTCAAGGAACTATGCAAAGAGTTCCTGGAAAGGTTGTCAGTATTTGTCTCTCTAATAAACACATTAAGTAGGAGTAATAATTTAAAATCAATGCAAGGGAAAGGGACATTTTACAAGAACTCACTGATGACAGAAAAGTGGAGGGAGGGTGACAGGCTGACTTGAGTGTGCACCATGTGGTATCCATCCTTTAATTCTGGGGTGGGCACCTAAAAGAGACATCAGAAATACAAAATAAGCCATCATCTACTAGCGCTGAAAGAGTTATCAGTAAATAGTTTCAACCCCAAAAGTCATAAACCAGTTAAATATGCCTCACAGGACAACATACTGACAATGTTTCATCAGCCCAGTTGCAGCCTACATCTTCTTACATTTTCAATGTCAAGAAATTGCTGTAATGTGCTGAAGGTTTCACCAACAAAATGAATTTCATGACTAAGTATTTTTATACAAACTGCAGGGGTGCTATCTGGGGTGAAGATAGGGTAGAAATTATAAAGGTTTGCAGATAACCACAGACAGACTAAATGTGTGGACATGCACATACAGACCTCTTAGTTTTAAATGATGGATACTACTACTATGAATAAAAATTACACTTAAATAATGCTGTGTTGCATTGTACTAATAATGTGTTTTCTTTTAAACACGGTAACCTGACTCATTACAATGTACAATTTCAGTGAAAACAGTCATTGTGTTTGCTGCCAAGTGCTGAGGAAGTGTGTGTGTATATATATAAGAACATTCTCCCACGTTTATATTACTAGAGACTCCATATGGAGTATCTGTCACCCAGCACAGTTATTGAGATCACAGATCTGATGGAATTTTGGAAGCAGCTCCCAGTAGTACATCCTGCGCACTTTACTATGACGAAGTCAAACAAGAAAAAGTCAGCGTGTGTGTTTACACTATAGGTCAGAAGAACTGCAGGGATCTAATTCCTACAGTTTTAATAAAACATAAATTATAGCTCTAGTGTTGAAGGTTTACAACTGCACAAACTGGGCACTCTTTGATAAACAGCTGGAACACTGTCATTTATTTCACACTAACGGTGCTGATCACTAGACTACCTAAAACACTGATTAGCTAAGATGTGCAAATACTCCAAGCTCGTAATAAATCAGATTGTCAAATAGAGGGCATTATACATCCTAGATTACTTTTAATGATGGATCAACATTTTTAAATATGAAAGGGATATCATTTGCAAAACCATGGGTGACCTCATGTATTGTACATCTAATCTCCATGTTTCATGGCATAATGGCTTGTCACACTGCCAAACAGATAAAATTTCTTGTAGATTTGTGATCATATTTGCCACAAGGTAAAATTAATGACTACAGTATGCCTACAAACGCAATAGACTTTTCACAAACCACCCCACATCAGGGATAAATAAAAATCATCAGTGTGTTATATGTGTATATGTGCATAGGTGCATAAGTGATAAAGCCAAACGCACTTGTTAGTATAATGCAGCAATAAGTTCACATCACTAAAATTGTATTAAATTTTTCAAATCACACTTTGCAAATGACACAGCATTTACGGTAAAGAAAATATGAATTTTTGTAAGCAGCACAGACTAATTTCTAAACTTTTATCCCCAAGTGACTTTTTCACTATCTAAGAGGTTAGAGTGAGGTAGCTACAGTTCATTGTTCATAGCAAAATGTCACCTCACATCACCTACTGCACGCCAATGAATACTGCATGGTTTTCAACAGCTCATGATTAATTCAGCTTTCCTAACAGCCATCTGCTTGTCTGCTAACTCAGATCAAAATCACAGCAGACAATGAAACTAAACTCTTTTTGTCCTTGGGAAAGGTGCATGAATTTAACTTTGCACTGCTGAAAGATGCTCAAACCATCTGTTGTTCAAACCAGTCATACTGCTGAACAACACAGGCTGTGCTCACAGGTCATTGCAGAAATAATGGAGAAATCAATAGCAACAGAACCAGCATGGGGAAACTATCAGCATGCAAGATGTGTATGTGTGTGTGTGTGTGTGTGTGTGTGTGTGTGTGTGTGAGTGAGTGAGTGAGTGAGTGAGTGAGTGAGTGAGTGAGTGAGTGAGTGAGTGAGTGAGTGAGTGACTATATATATATATATGAGACATTAGGGTGACATTTTTCCTGTTATTGGAAATCCATAAAACCTAGTATCTCCAGTGTTTAAAATGGTTCAGTATTTCATAGTAGTATATTGTTAAACACAAAATAACAAACTGACCAGGCCAAACAATACCATATTTTATAAATATGTGCTTATGGATTATAAGATGGTGTTTTCTTTTTGCCCCAGATTGATTCCTCTTTGCCAGACTAAAATGAGTGCTCATCATTACAGTTTTTGCTCCCTACTTTTTATCTTCTTCACAAGAGCAAAAGATTTTAGTCATATCTCTCCATTACAGCAGTAGGGTACAAATGGTGTACCAGAAGAGAATGCACTGCCGTGTTTTGCTGTATTCTCCATTAATTGGGTCTACATAATCAGGACATAGAATAAAAATACACTGAGACCAAGATATGTTGGTATGTTGAAAATAACCATTCATTATATGCTTAAGTTTCAGGTTCCACTACCCCCCCCCCAAGTATCTCCAACTAAAGGGCAAAGTGTAAAAACAAGCTCACAGTGAATTCTTACAACCAAATCAACTAATCAGTGTCATGTTTATAGCTATCCAAGTGTAATCATTACCAACAAATTATATTTACTGTTTGATAAGAGCATGCCCAGTGCATAATAAGGAAAAAGGTGCTTGATCTTCATGCCTTTATCACAAGGGCATGCTGTGATAAACATGTGAAATGCCCCCCCCCCCAAAAAAAAAGAGCAAGCCTTGGAAAAAGGAGAAAAAGTAGATGAGGCTAACTTCTGTTAGTCTTTGTTTGTTTGTGTCTTTCGGCTTTTCCCGGTTAGGGGTCGCCACAGCGGAACTCCGGTCCGCTAATAATTGTTAGTGGATTTTTACGTACCAGGTTACCAGCCCTGATGCACAACCTTCAATGAAGGCATGCCCCATTCATGTATGCCTCCACACAGAAGACGCTCTAGCTGAGAATCGAACGGGACAACGTCTTGCTATGAGGCGACAACGCTACAGCAGCACCACCACCCCAGTCAGGCTAACTTCTGTTAGCCTGAATTTACAAAAACACAAAAACAGACAGATACACGCACACTCCCAAACACACCCACACCCACAGCCACACACATACACTATTTTTGTTGAAATGTGAGGTAGCAGCGTACCTCTCAACCTCTTAGAGCAAAAAATCTGGACAAAGCCTAAAATGATGGGGGGACAAATAGGGATAGATTTTAAATATTCCTTTTACAAACTTAAAAAGTTGCTAGAATAATAGGCTTTGCATTAGCATGAATTTTCTGAAGGATGTGGAGTCTTAAACTCAAATATTTGTCATTATTTAATGACTTCAATCCTCAGCTATTTGCCAGAAAAGTACAGATTTTAGGTGGAACACACCAAAAATATGAGGCGAAAATCTGTACAGTTGAGAGGTATGGGTAGTAGCAATATTTTGTAGCTGTGGAAGTACACAAAATATCATACTTATCTGGCATTATATGATGCATTTAGCTGTCATTCCTAATTAGTGATCAGGAAAGGAAGTGTCAAGCTGCAGTCAGATCCATGTTTATTAATGGATTTGCAGCTCCTTTCTGTATTTATCAGGAGCATGGAATTGAAAATGAGAATGAGTAAGATGCAATTATTTATTGAATTTGCTTATTTATTTATCATTATCAGGTAAATGTCCTTGAGCTTCTGATACATGCCCCCCCAAACACATATATGCATGCATATATCAGAGTTGCTTTGATGGTAGGGTAGTGACAATATTTTGTAACAGTAGAACTGCACAGGACATTGTATTCTAGTCTCATGTCATGCAGCCTGATGTCATGCTAAATTGTAATCAGCAAAGAAAGTACTCCAGTCAGTTTGTGGATTTACATTTCTTGATGTAAAGCATTTGTACCTGAATATATGACCCTTGTTCATGAAACAGTTCGGCTTGTATTTACACTGATCAGGGGAAATTTGCCCAAGGTTCACGTTTTTCTGTCTTCTGATTATCAATATATATCTCAGTTGGTAGAAATTAGGCAAAGATAACCACTGTTTCAACTATCTGTTGAATATCAGTACCTCATGAGGGCATCCCTCCTTTTATGCTGCACTCCACAGTAATATGAAGGCAAACTGTTGCTGTAGGGATAGAAACTACATCCCTCTGATGCATCTACCCATCAGGGCAGGCACACGCACACATATGCCTAAACACATTCATACACACACAAACACACACACACACACACACACACACACACACACACACACACACACACACACACACACATACACAAACACGCACACACGCACATGTGCATGCACACACAGTCATACAAAAACAACCGTCTCACACACTCAATCGCATGCTTGGAAACACTCAGCCATACCCACAAAAGAACAATTCAAAACCCACCTGGTGGACTTTTTCGAGACAGTCACCAAGGCCCTTGATGAAGGGAAGTCTGTGCATACATCCTACCTAGACCTAGCCAAGGCCTTTGACACTATCCCACACTCAGGCATAATTGGCAAACTCACCCAGCTAGGTATCAATCTGCATATCATTAGATGGGTTGCTAAATAGCTCACTGATAGAATCCATAGAGTAAAAATAGGGGAATCCACCTCAAACAGCAGACCTGTAACCAGTGGTGTTCCATAGGGATCAGTGCCGGGACCTCTACTCTTTGGAATCTATTTCTCAGAAGTGCAAGCTAAAACTAAAAGTCTGTGGCTGACAAAGTCTGCTGAAGACTGCAAACTGGGATTGATCATAGAATCTTCAAACAATGTCAACATCCTACAAGAGGGTCTTACACAAACAAATGGCTCGTGCCAAAGTTATGGCCATAAACTCAGTGCAAAAAATGTATTATCATCCCTTTTGGTAAGAGTGATGTTCCTGCTAACTACCACATCAATAACAACACCCTAAATATGCACTCAGTGGTGAAAGACCTGGGCACACAGGTTGACAGCAACCTTGCCTTTGATCAAAATTTCTCCACAGTGGTAAGGAGGGCATTCTATATTGGTCATCTCATAAGTAAGGACATTGCCTCCAGAAAAAAAAGAAGTTATAACCTCTTCTCTTATCAGGCCAATAATTTAGTGCAATTCCCATTTTGGTATTCACCTTTCTTAGCACCTGCAGCAATTGGAGAGACCACAAAGGTTCCTCACAAGGAAAATTCAGGGTCTTCAGCATCTGTCCTATGAGGATTATATGAAATCACTGTCACTTTAGTCTGTTTTATACAGAGTACTCAGAAGTGATCTTTGCCTTGCATATAAGACAATCTTTCACCCTGCTTTATTGGAAATGCTGCATATCCGTAAGTCAAATTATACATGGGTTACTCACTCTAATGGCCTTAACCTGGTATGTGGCATTAATAGAACCAGTTGGAGGGACAGATTTATCTCCCAGAGGTTACCACACCCTTGGAACAGACTCCCGCTTCATGTCAAGCAGAGCACCTCATTGGCCCTCTTCAAACGCAATCTGGACGATTGGATGGGAACCGTAAATTCACCCTAGGGGTTCCACCTTTGTCCCTCTTGGACAGGGGTGATAGATGCCGATCATGGAAATAAGGGGAAAACTTGGCTTGGCTAGGCTTGTAATGGCCCTAGGGTCATTAGCCTAGTAACTTCCTATGATCTTAAAGACATGCATACACAACTCCACATGCATATACATGCTAATGCACCCTATCTGCTACCTCATCACTGAACTTACTTGTGACTTATGTGAATACTTCCATAGGAGTGAATGGGTGACTGACATGATTTTATGACAATTATTTTTTCCTCCTAGAGTGAAAATTTACTCAACTGAGAGATTTTCTGAATTGCTCAGCTTAGCAAATGAGGAGCCACAGACATTTTTGGGGAAGACCACATGAACAATTATGATTTTCCATTCTGTTGTAGTAGCATGCAGCTTTGACTACAAAGCACTCTCCATGCTGCGCTCCTGTAAGGGAAAGATCTCAGAGTGGTCTCTGATCTAGAAAGGCTTAGCTCAATGCAAAAAAATTTCTAGTCTAATGCTTTAACATCACACCTTTCTGAATCTCAGGTTATAAGGTTAAAATAAGACTAGTACTGCATGCTTTAAATATAGATAAGGAAAGTCTACCAAATGCATTATAAAAACTCATTGCTGCCATCAGCTGGGCTAGTCTTAGGCCATCTGGACCTGTTTGGCCCAATAGAGTCCTTCTCCCTCAGGTGCCCTGCACCAAGTTATGACAGATTGTTATCTGGCCCAGAGAATTGCTTGACGGCCAGAACACCAAGGTTCAAGGCTTTTTCCTTCTGGCAGACTTGCTCCAGTAGTAGTTCCAAAATGTCTCACAAGTGGAGCGGGCAACATTTGCCATCATGCATTGAGATAGTGGCCAGTCCAATATTATTAGTAACTGCAGCTTCACATATTTTGTTTGTTAGTCTGTTAGCTCCTCATCCTCCAGTACTGGACAGCTGCTGCTGTTCAGGGATCAAAAGAGTTTTCAACCCAAAACTGGTCTGAATAACCATTTGATTTTGTGTACCATTCCAGTTAATGTCTCGGATGATAATGTGACAAGGCTTAATTTGGAAACTGATAGGTACTGTGTTTTCTTTTGCTTCCTTTACTGACATGGGGGTTTATAATAGCTGTGGAATAATCTGTCTCAGACAATATGAAAATAAACATTATCAAGCATAAACAATATAATATTAATGATGATGATGATGATGATACATACTGTAACTGAGGAAACTTCTGGTATCGCAGGCTTATAAAAGAATGTTACCAAATAAACAGCATGCCAGAGGAATGCTTACTGCAGTCAGAAACAGGAATAAAATAATCCCTGAGATGTATAATATGAGATGTGTGTTCATAGGTTCATAGATTGGTACTAAGCTATCAGCCCTAGGGCCTATACAAGCCTAGCCATAACAATTCCCTGGCTATTTCTTCCCACACTATTTACTTCCCTGGACCCTTGTCTAGCAGGGTGAATGACATGATCCCCAGTGTGAATTTCCTATTTCCCATCCAATCATCAAGGTTCCTTTTGAAGAGGGCCAATGAGGCGCTCTGCTTGACATGTATGGGCAGTCTATTCCAGAGTATGGGGAGTCTCTGGATCAGGAACGTATCCCTCCAGCATGTTTTGTTCATTGTGATGACAAGGTTTAGATCCCTGGAGCATGTGGCTCTGTGGGATTGGGATTTCTTTAAGTGTAGCATGTCCAACAGCTCTGGGTTTGACACGGCCTTGTATGTTAAGCAGAGATCGCCTCTGAGTAGACGATATGTGACAGAGTATAGCTAGAGTTTTTTAAGGCAGTCAGCATAGGGTATCTGCTTTAGGCCTGAATGGCCTCTCAACAACTATGTGGGTATTCTTAGGTCAGTCAGATTCCCTTCCACCTACCAAAACATGATCCTTAAAGACTGCTGTCAAATATCCCAACATGCAGTCCTTACTGCTGCTCTTGTGATCTGTAATATGGCTGGAAAGCATTGGCATGAATTAGTCCACTTACCTAGTTTAACAGGTAATTAAATAAATAAAAATACACTTTCAGAAACTTGTTATAAATGGAGTAATATGTGAGTGTTGCCATTTCACAGGCGACACCTAATATTATTACTGTTATTACTACTGAGTAACCTGAGGAGGTTACATTATTTTATGTCAGTTTGTGACAAGATATTGACTATAACAATGTATGCAAATTAACTGGGGAAGGAACTCTAACCATTCAGAGCAAATCTGGGTGATGATGGGAAAGGCCCATAAAGGAAGAAATGAGAAATATGAGATGAGAATGAATGGCAGAGTTTAGACATTTTTCATGTTCTTTTTGCCCCCCACATCTTCCCAAAAGCTTTAAGTGCAGCCCCTCTGATAGATTTGGGCAGTACTTCCTGACATCTGAGGATACTGAGCATGGGAGTTGAGAGCTGGGGAATGGGATAAGTCAGATGATCTTACCAGGTTTCATGTTTCAAAAAGAGATTGCTTCCTAGTGTGGTTTGCTTTATGCTGTCAGCCGCACCTCCCAGGGAACCTGGAGTGAGCAGA
>NC_056732.1:310911340-310961340 GCF_019279795.1 Protopterus annectens
TCATTTTGGACTAATTCTGAGCATATCTGGGAATTCCCACCCAGGTTCCTAACATAACTAAAGAAAGCCTTGTGATTATCCTTAGTATCCTGTGCAATTTTTCTCTCGAAGCTGGCCTTAGACGATTTTATGAGTGCCCGTAGTTTTTTGCTAATACTGATCAGAGATGCCTTCCCTTTTTGGGATTTTGCTCTATCATGTAATAGCTTCCTCCTTCTATTGTATAGTTTGTTTATGGCTGGGGTCCATCAGACAGGATGTCTGCCTTTGGAGGATTGGGTCTTGGTTTTATTTGGGATTGCATGATCCATGCATTCCTGAAGGTGTTCGCAGAATGCATTTATAAAGGATTCTGTGGTCTGGGCAGTATTTTCCACAGGCCCGGGGGCTTTGAAGGATTCCACCTCGGTTTTGAGGAGTGTGAAATTTGCTTTAGAGAAGTTTTTCGCTGTGGTTTTCAGGGCAGGGGGTGGAGTTGGGATGTGAATATCCAGTGAGATTAGTTTATGGTCTGATCTTACCAGTGAGGGATACACTTCTGGTCTGGAGCATAGAGTCCCCATGTTGGTGATGATCAGGTCCAGTATGTTTTCCCCTCTTGTGGGAGTGGTAACAAGTTGTTCCATAGCATTTGAGTTTATAAATTCTAGGAACCTTTGGGCTAGGGTGTTGGAGCTAGAGTAATGCTTCCAGTCTATGTTTGGGTAGTGGAAGTCGCCCAATATAATGGTGTTTGGAGAGACCTTCATATTTTCCAGTGTTCTCAGGAAGGCTGAGTAGGGTTCCTGGGTTTGGGAGGGTGGTCTGTAGCAGGCTATAAACTGGAAGGCAGTTTTACCCACTGTTAGTTGCACATGGATAGTCTCTGATGCTTCGTGCTGTGCCACCAACCTGGAGGTGTGGGTATCTTTGACGAATATTGATTCTCCCCTCCTTTTGTGGTTCGGTCCAAGTTTTGGGGCCGAAAAGCATGGTATGAGGTATAACCTGGTAGTGCTGGGGTGCTCTCGGGAGCCTTGAACCAGGTTTCTGTTACTGCACAGATATCGATGTTCTCCATGCTAAGGAGAGTTTCGAGTGCATGCATCTTGAGGTTTAGACTTCTGGCGTTGAGTAGCATTACTCTTAGTTTCTTATCCCTTGTGATACCTATGGAGGTGGGTTTGTCTTTTGAGCCTTGCCTAAAAAAGGCACTATGGGGGTAGCAAGAGCCTTTGTCAATACCCGAAAGCCCAGGGGTGACAGGTGCAAGCCGTCCATAGCGAAGCATCATGGCTTGTCGAGCATGTCATCCCAGGCTGACAGGCATTGGATCCCCTTTGAATCACACCAATACTTAAGCCAATTGTTGAAATTGATCATCTTGTCTTCATATTGTGGCATCATTCTTGGTGAGGGTAAGATGCTACTCAAGGTCAGGGTCATACCGGCCTGGGCTACATGCTCAGAGAGCTCTTCTATGTCTCTTTTCATGTAGTCCAGGGAGGTACGTCTCAGGTCATTCACACCAGCATGGACAATGACTAAGTCATATTTGTACTTGCCTTGGAGTGACCTGAGTGCTTGTGTTATGTGGCGGATCCTAGCGCCCGACAGGCAGCTCACCGTGACCTTCTCCTTGTTCAACCTGGTGAGCGGGACGTCAGTGTGCCTGACGATAGAGTCACCTATTACAAGTTTATCAGGTGTGTTGTTTAGCCTTAAGGGCTGTGACTGTTCTGCACACTGGCTTTGTGAGCTATGTGTTGCACGTGTTTTGTTTTGGGGTAGCGGTTGCTTGGGTGTCTGCTTTGGATGTCTCTGCTGCTTAGGCAGATTTTTATTTAGAGCCTCCGAGTATGTTTTTGTGTGTTTATGTGTTTGGTGTGCTGTCGTGGTAGGTCTATGTGAGACTGGAATTGTAGTGAGTGTGGTTTCCTTCTCCTCCTGACTGGTTTCGCCAGTACTGAGTTGAGAGAGCTTAGCCTCCAGTATGGCTATATGGTTGCATCTCTCACATGTGTTGGAATTTGTTGGGAGGAGGAGAGGGTTGTCTGTGTACATGAGGCAGTTGTAACATTGCCTCAAGATTCCCAGATTCACCAGCTGGACCAGAGAGGAGATTGACAACTGACCTTTGGACATGCTAGAATAGTATTGGGAATTCCTTTATAATTGAACAAAAGGGCCAATGGCGGACGAAGCACTCAAGCGGAGTTTGTGAGGGTGTAGTGCTTTTAATATTTTAGTGCTGACTTATATAATTGCTTTAGTGAGCAAGTGCCAGGTAACTTAAATGCAATGTGTTACAGGTAACTTAAATGCAAAAATGACAAACAGTAACTTTCTTTCAAGTGAAACAAGGAAATAAGTACAGTAAGCAATGCAGATATCACTAGGGATCCACAGAAGCGCTGAAAAGCCGCGTTTTAGGTGGAATTAGCGTTTCAGGGAAATAACAAGTAAACAAACAAGCATACAAACAAAGCTAGATTCAGCAGGCCTGGATCTAGTCTATGCTACAGTAAACAAGGTGTACTAATTTCAGTAAGAAACAGTTCAAATATGCAGGCACTATAAGCCTTTAACCAGGAATTCCCAGCTCAGAAGGGCAGAGTCCAGCCTCTTCTCCCACAAGAGTGCAGACCACGAACCTTCTTAATGTAAAATAACAGGCCTGAAGCCCAAGTGCTTAAACCAGAACTAATACACTTTTAGAATAACAGACACTGAGCCCTCAATCAGCAGTTCACAACTTAGAAGGATGTAAGCTACTTGTTCTGCCACCACACTGCAGGCCACAAACCTTCCTAATGTAAAACAACTGATCTGAAGCCCAAGTGCTTAATCCAAAAGACTTAGAACGATAGCTACACTTTAATCAAGTTACTACCAAGCAGTAATAAATGCAATTGAATACTTTAAAGAATGCCTGGATTAGTGCTCAAGTTATACAAACAAAGCTAGATTCAGCAGGCCTGGATCTAGTCTATGCTACAGCAAACAAGGTGTACCAATTTCAGGAAGAAGCAGTTCAAATATGCAGGCACTATAAGCCTTTAACCAGAAATTCCCAGCTGAGAAGGGCAGAGTCCAGCCTCTCCTCCCACAAGAGTGCAGACCACAAACCCTTTTAATGTAAAATAACTGGCCTGAAGCCCAAGTGCTTAAACCAGAATTAATACACTTTTAGAATAACAGACACTGAGCCCCCATTCAGCAGTTCCCAACTTAGAAGGATGTAAGCTACCTGTTCTGCCACTACAGTGCAGACCACAAACCTTCTTAATGTAAAACAACTGGCCTGAAGCCTAAGTGCTTTAACCAGAATTAATACACTTTTAGAATAACAGACACTTAGCCCTCAATCAGCAGTTCGCAACTTAGAAGGATGTAAGCTACCTGTCCTGCCACCACAGTGCAGGCCACAAACCTTCCTAATGTAAAACAACTGGTCTGAAGCCCAAGTGCTTAATCCAAAAGACTTTAAAATAATAGCTACACTTTAGTCAAGTTACTACCAAGCAGTAATAAATACAATTGAATACTTTAAAGAATGCCTGGATTAGTGCTCAAGTTATACAAACAAAGCTAGATTCAGCAGGCCTGGATCTAGTCTATGCTACAGCAAACAAGGTGTACCAATTTCAGTAAGAAGCAGTTTAAATATGCAGGCACTATAAGCCTTTAACCAGAAATTTCCAGCTAGAAGGGCAGAGTCCAGCCTTTCCTCCCACAAGAGTGCAGACCACGAACCCTTTTAATGTAAAATAACTGGCCTGAAGCCCAAGTGCTTAAAACAGAATTACTACACTTTTAGAATAACAGACACTGAGCCCTCAATCAGCAGTTCCCAACTTAAAAGGATGTAAGTTACCAGTCCTGCCACTACAGTGCAGTCCACAAACCTTCCTAATGTAAAACAACTGGTCTGAAGCCCAAGTGTTTAAACTAAAAGGCTTAGAATGAGTTACACCAAGCAGTAATAAATACAATTGAGTACTTTTAAAATGATGCAAAAGCAAAATAAAGTAGGAAGAAACACAAATACAGTAAAAGCAGATAGATTTTTTTTTTTTTTGAGTGAGCAAATGAGATGGGCCCAGGAGTTACAGGACAGAAACAAGTGCAAATGCAGGCCTTCAAATCAGAAAGTTGAGAGAGATGGAAGACCGCCCAAACGGCCAATAACTACAAATTCTGGGCCGGAACCACTCCTTATGTGGTAGACAGGTTACCTAGTGCTTACCACTCCCACTGATAAGCTAGAAGGCTTCCCTCCAACACAGAAAGGCTTGGGGGCTCAGAAGCTTACAAATAGTCCTGGATACAGCAAATCTATATCTGGAACACTAATTACAGGAAAGGTAGGAAACAGGCTTACAATTTTTTTTTCAGAAAAGTAGCAAAAACAGTAGTAAAAACAATTCACATGCAGTGCAAGCTGGCACACTTGAGTATGTAGCAATATTAGTCCACACACAGTTTGAAAAAATGTAATTAAATTAAAAAGGACTAAAAGCAAGTGCAGAAAGGGTTTATTAGGTAGAATGCGGTAAAGAGATGGGACTGGGGGAGTGTCCTAGATCAAATCTACAGTGGGCCGGGCACTGCAAAAGTCACCAAATTTAAACTACAACCAAGAACAGGGGGGAGGTGGGGAAAAGTTTCAACAGAGATGTTAGGAGTGCAAATTATAAAACCAAAAAAATATATACTGATCTCTGTATATTTGCAGAACAGTAAGACAACAGATATCTAAGCAACAATTTAGCTCTATAATACAGAATAATACAGAAAAATATACTCAGCTCTATATATTTGCAGGTAGTCTTGTAAGGCTGTCTCTCAACACACAGGTTCCACTTTAAATGCAGACTGCTGCTATTAACAGTTCAAATTAAGGGAACCTTGAGTTAACAACACACAAGCAATAGAAACCAAAATGGGGGGGAGGAGACAGTTTCAACAGAGATGTGAGGAATCAGAGTGCAAATTATAAAACCAAAAAAATATATACTGATCTCTGTATATTTGCAGAACAGTAAGACCACAGATATCTAAGCAACAATTTAGCTCTATAATACAGAATAATACAGAAAAATATACTCAGCTCTATATATTTGCAGATAGTCTTGTAAGGCTGTCTCTCAACACACAGGTTCCACTTTAAATGCAGACTGCTGTTATTAACAGTTCAAATTAAGGGAACCTTGAGTTAACAACACATTATACTTTGAGAGATTTGGTAGGCTGTTTTCTTGAAGTTTAGGCAGAATGGGTGGGAGTTATGTACTCTGAAAGAGGGGGTTAGGTGACATTATGGGAGGGACAAGTTTTGGAGTTGAGCAGATGATGTTTGAGTTCCTTTTTAAAGTGAGATGGGTCTATAATGGCACGTAGGTCTAAGGGAAGTTTGTTCCAGGACTGGGCTATTGAGCATTTGTATAGTAATTTGCCCACATTTTTCTTTGGTGGATAGACTGATAGTAGTTGCTGGTTTAAAGTGCACAGGGACCGAGATGGGAAGTAGGTGGATACAAGGGTAGAGAGAGCTGGACAGGAAGATGGTCTATATAATATAGAGTGTACAATTTGGAATTGTGATATTAATGGTAGCTGTGGGAATTCAAGCCATTGCAGGGAGTTTAGGGCAAGGCAGTGATGTGAGGTGTAGTGAGAGTTGGTAATGAATCTAGCAATTTTATGATATGCTTGTTGGAGTGTAGTCAAGGTAGTGTCCTGAATATAGGTTAGTACTGTGGAAGCATAAAGAAGTAAGGGTAAGAGGAATGCCTAAGCTAGGGAGAGTCTAGCATTTGGAGTTAGAAATTTTTTGTTACGATATAGCAATCCTAGTTTCTGGTTTGTTTTTTTTCATACATTGGATTAGGTGTAGGTTAAATCTGAGATCATTGTCTATTATGACACCTAAGAGTTTAGTTTGAGGTTCAGGCTGAATGATTGTGTTGTTGGAGGAAGTGATAGTAAAAGTGGATTTATCTTGGGAAAGAGAGTGGGGGAGAAAAAGCAAGAACTTAGTCTTTTTGGGGTTGAGGATGAGTTGATTATCTGACAGCTATTTTTCATTTTTCAGTGGTAAGAAAGGAGTGTTGAGTGAGGCAATGTATGTGTATATATATATATATATATATATATATATATATATATATAAATATATATATATATATATATATATATATATATATATATATATATATATATATATATATATATATATATATATATATATATATATATATATTTAGAGAGAGAGAGAAAGCGATAGAAAAATATGAAGAGTGAGAGAGACAGTAATATCTTGAGGTCTGTTGGTCCATACCAGGGGAATAAACAACAATCACAGTTTTCAATGAAGTACTAACTTTTCCTTCATAGAATATAAACAAAACTAAGTATAGTTCCTTTATGAATTTCATTAACCCACATACAAGGGAGCATAAGAGCACTGAGTTGTCTAAATCAAATAAATACAGATACTCATTTTGCTTCAGAGACTTTTTAACTCCTGAAAAGACCGTTGGCTTATTTTCATTGCTCGCAAAACAGTTTGTTCTTACCAGAAAAGGTATACAGGTCCTGCAGAGCCCAGCATGTTCATAGGCAATTTCCTAGGCTAGCAGTCCCTGTGGGCCATTTTAAACCTAGCCAGTTTCACTCTCAGAGATGAGAATCAAATCCCCTACCCTCTATCTGTAAGGTAAACACCTTAACACACCTTAACCATTATGCCAACCCCCAACATTGAAACTGCCCTGTGTGAGGATCGAATTCATGGCCTTCACATTATAAGACTGATTTGTTACCTACTACATTAAGAAGGATTATTTTGACAATGTGCAGCGGGACTATGAGACTAAAATCTTCCTAACGTTAGGGGTTGGGGCTGAATTCAAACATTTATGACAAGTAAAACAATACTTTTCAATTGCTGGGAAAAACCTGGCTAGTGCACTCTGATTAATATTCTCTACTTTGTTCTTTCTTTTTATCTACATGTTTTCCTGGTATGTCACTGCAAGTTAGCTTTAGTACAAGTTGTCTAAATGACTGTGGTACCAAAAACTGCTCCTTTATGCTGATTTCCTTTTTTCTACCTCATGCAAGTTGTCATGGGAAAGCTCAAAATATAATTATGGGATCATCGTTCTCACTGTGAACCACATGGATATTCCTTCTAGCTTCTCTAGCAGGGTCTTTTCAGCATGTTTTCCTAAAAATTAGAATGGCTAAACTTTAAATTTCTTAGTGGTGTTCTGAAAGTTTTTTTATGCCAGTGGTATAAGATCTTCTCCTTTGTGCATACTTTCAGACTGTACAGACAGGGAACTTGGTCCTTCTCCAGGTGATGCATGTATGCTACTAATCTCTTCTAAATCATCACAGCCTTCTCTCAAGTCTAACTCTGTAAATGGAAGATTGGCTTTCATTCTGGCACCATGATGTAACATACCAACTTACAATTCCTCTTGCAGCAGCAGAGTCAGGCCAGGGCCCCTCCCACCCCTTTCTCTGCAATTCCAGGAAGTCATCAATACTTTATGTTAAAAACACATTATGGGCTATATCAGGAGCACCACCTACAAAAACTCTATTTACCCCATTAGCATTGTGTAATACTGTGTCTGGCAAAGAGTGTGTTCTCTTGGCTCCATATTTGTAAACCAACTGGTTGTCCTTGTTTGGAGAAGTTGCTTTTGTATTCAGATAACTGTATTTTTATTTGCTAATTTGAACATGCTTCCTGAATATAACAATGCATGTACAAGTATATATAAATATGTTGCTTGCTATAGATCCCCCACCATGCCCCAAGATTCTCACTACACCTTTCTAAACATACTGGAAAATATTAAGATACAACCAAACACCCTAATACCGGGTGATTTCAACTGCCCTTTCATTAACTAGAAAAACTACTTGTGTACCAACACCTTTGCCCAATGGTTCTTGGAATTCATAAATTCCAACACCCTGGATCAACTAATCCATAGTCCCACCAGGGGCTCTAATATCCTAGACCTGGTCATTACCAACATGGGAAATTGATGCTCCACACCTATGGTCATCACCTCATTGGTCAGGTCTGAACATAAGCTAATCAGCCTTAACATCCACATCCCACCCCCACCCCCCAGTAAGGAAACCTCCATAAAAAACTTCTCAAAGCCAACTTCATGCTACTCAAGTCAGAAGTGACAAACTTCATGACACCATGCAGACGGGAATTGAAAGTTCGAATGCTGAATCCTACACTAAGGCACTGGACGAGCACATCCACTCATGCATGAATCATGCTATCCCAAATAGAACGAAGATGCTCTCCTACTAAAAAAGGAAGCCAATCTGGAGGTCCCCTGCCATAAACAAACTTTAGAATGAAAGGAAGAAACTGTTGCAGAAAAGAGGAAAATCCCAGGATGCAAAAAACTCCCTTACCAGCCTCAGTAAAAAGCTGAGATCCCTCATAAAATCCTCCAAAGCTAGTTACGAAAATAAAATTGCCAAAGATTCCAAAGACAACCACAAGGCATTCTATAACTATGTCAAGAATCTAAATGACAATGCTCAGATCTGCTCTGAGCTACAACAGAATGGCAATAAATATACTGATCCCAAGGATATTGCCAATAACCTGGCAGATCAATTTAGTGCCAACTTTACCCCCCTCCTCTAACCCCCTAAACGGCCCATCTCAATACCGGAAGATTGCCAAATTCCGGTAATAAGGCCACACAATTAAAAAACGCACTCTCCAAAGCTAAGAATATAGCATCCATGGGACCAGATGACATCCCAGGTTGTGTACTACATGAACTACAAAATGAACTGGCACCTCACCTGTGTCATGTTTAATCATAGCCTCAACTCAGGCTTTGTGCCCACTAAGTGGTGCACAGCTACAGTTATCCCACACCACAAGGGGGGATCCACCTTGGATCCCGGGAACTACTGCCCCATCAGTCTGATGAGCCTGATCTACAAGGCCATAGAACGTATTATCATGGAACTTATAAACAAAGACATTGGCGACCTTCAAACACTGGACCCCACCAAGTTTGGGTTTGTGAAGGGCCAAGCTTGTCTCCTGAACCTGATTGACTTCTTCGAATCAGTCTCCAGAGCTATGGATGAGGATAAGGCAGTCCACACAGCCTATCTGGACCTCGCCAAGGCCTTTGACACCATCCCCCACTCTGGAATCATAGATAGACATACTAAGCCCAGCATTAATCCCTACGTCACTTGATGGGTTGCCAACTGGATTACTGACAGAACCCACACTGTAAAAGTAACAAACTTTAAATCCAGCTCCAGACAAGTGACAAGTGGAGTACCTCAGGGTTCAGTCCAGGGACCGCTCTTGTTTGGCATCTACTTCACTGAAGTACAAGCCAGTATTAAGGGACTCTGGCTAACAAAGGTTGCAGATGACTGCAAACTGGGAGCCATTGTTGAATCCCCAAATGATGTGGATACTCTACAAAAGGGCCTTAAAGAAACAGAGGCTTGGTGCCAGAGCCATGGGCTCAAGCTCAATGCCAAGAAATGTATAGTTATCCCCTTTGGGAAAAAATATGTACCCATGAATTACCACATAGGTGGCAGTACAATAAACACCATAAGTGTGATAAGAGACTTAGGGACACAGGTGGACAGTGGTCTCACCTTCGATAACCACATCGCCACAACAGTCAGGAAATCCTTCTATGTGGCACATCTCATCACTAAGGGCTTTTCATCCAGAAAAAAGGAGGTCATTGTCCCACTGTACTCATCCCTCATTAGACCCATTATAGAATACAATGCCCCGTTTGATATGTACCTCTCAAGACATCTGCAACAACTGGAAAGGCCGCAGAAATACCTCATTAAAAGAATCACAGGCTTAAAGCAGATGCCCTATGCTGACCGCCTTAAAAAACTCCAGCTATACTCTGTCACATATCATCTACTCAGAGGCGATCTCTGCTTAACATATAAGGCCATGTCAAACCCAGAGCTGTTGGACATGCTACACTTAAAGAAATCCCAATCCATCAGAGCCACACGCTCCAGGGATCTAAACCTTGTCATCACAATAAACAAAACATGTTGGAGGAATAGGTTCCTGACCCAGAGCCTCCCCAGACTCTGGAATAGACTGCCCATACATGTTAAGCAGAGCGCCTCTTTGGCCCTCTTTAAAAGGAACCTTGATGATTGGCTGAGAGAAAGGAAATTCACCCCAGGGATCACGTCTGTTGCCCTGCTAGACAGGGGTCCAGGGAAGTAAATAGTGTGGGAAGAAGTAGCCAGGGAATTGTTATGGCTAGGCTTGTATAGACCCTAGGGCCGATAGCCTATTACCAACCTATGAACCTATGAAACTATTCCTACAAAAACACTTACTTTTAATTTTGTTCAGTGTGTCGAATTCTGACCAGTTCAACTTAGTAAGTTGAATTAAATGTCAGAAATTCACAGGGGAAACAATATACGAGCCAAACATTTTATAAATACAAAAGATAATACAGTTCATTATTTGCTACTTGTGTAAAATTAACAATTTAAACAGAATATTTTCTTATTAGCAAATTACCACAACAGGCATTTATATAAGATTTGTAAAAATGCAAAAAAAAGTATCTTTATGTTTCATAGCAATAATGTTAAACTGTATCAGTAATATTTTTAAACATTCAGTATTATAAGCAACAAATCATAAATTTAGAAACTTTTCTTATAAATGTTTAATACTTGAAAGATAAAGACTGTAATATCCATTAGGCCTCTACATAATATAAAAAAATAATATTAAAGTTGTATTCCACCACTTACTTAATGGTGAAACAATAGAAAGTATTACCCTTACCACCAAAACAAAAATGGAATGGAGGAGGTGTAGCAGCAATAAGAGGAAGCAAAGAATCAGCGTCCAGGGTAAGGAGAGTATTAACACTCCTAACAGAATAAGGTATCCCCCTTGTCAGCAAAAGAATGCAATGGACATTTCTGTAAATACAATACAATCTAATTTTTCATAAAAAGCAGTGCAAAGCTACATAGTAAAAGTGTGTGCTCTTTATCTTTAAAAATCATATTTAATTGTGTTAAATAACCTTTGTTTTTTGGCATAAAAAAGTGTTTGTATGCATCTTTATGTATTTGAACACTTTTTTTTAATGAAAAAAAAAACATAGGTAATTTTACACCATTTTGTAAAAAAAATATTTTAAAAATTGCTTCTGAACGCAGAAGACATAACATGCAAAACCATATTTATACCATAAATATTAATGGGCAGGCAGGAGGAGGGCCTTATACCACTCCAAATGACCGATTGTAATTATGCTGGATTAGTTTGGGTAATTTATTATGTATTAATTATGTAATTGTCAACGTGTTGGCCTGCTATGCAACTGATGCAAAATTCTTGAAATAAATACAAGTCTTCCTATCTTCACACTACCTGGCTACCCTGTCAAATGACCTTTGCTCATTATAGAGCACTTTATAATAGACAAACCAGCAAATGGCAACTTTTTTAACTGCCACCAGTGAGAAAATATGCTGTTCTTATGCAGTGGAAAAATCTGGAAAATAAGTCATAGCATAAAAATTGTGCTGAAAATAATAAATATGTTATAAAATCTATAACACACATCATGAGCAACTGCTAGAAGGCTAAAGCAATTATTTTCTGTCATAAGATTTGTCAGTGTTTTCCTAGTGCTGTTTTTTATTATTTTTCCTCTACAGCCCCACCTCAATTTGCTGCTTTTGTGTACACTGCTTCACCTTTATCCAAAGCATTTACTTTTTTAGATGGAAATTATTTCCCTAGTCATGGCTATGAAGCCAGAATATAAAGTAAGAATCCAAAAGCCATCAGTCTGAAGCTCAAGATCTATTAAAGCAGCTGACCGAAGATTCTGCATAGGTTGCTCTGAAGGTGTCAGGTTGTAAACTGGAAACTGGAAACATTTGTGCAAAACTAATATGTTTTAGGTTAGAAAGTAGGATGATTATCAATGGTGGCACACTGTCTGCAAGGGGTCTCAACCTTGAGGTAAATTTGAATGTTTAATTAGTAGGTATGTAACTGCACAGTGGGGGAATTTTGAAATGTTATTGTGGAATTAATAAAGTGTAAGTTGTGTTTTGAAAGGTTTGGTGTATGCAGGGAATGTTTTAAAGTGAATTCTATAAGGTATATATTTATACACTCTGTAATATTTATATGTTTGTAAAGAAGCATATATTTGTAAAAAGAAAAAAAAAATGTGATATATCCAATCAGCAGGGGGCATTGTTGTATAAATGGAGCTGTGTGAGACTGTACCTTATCCTTGAAGGCAAAATGCAGAGGTGCATATATACATAAAGTGAGTTCAGCTCTAAACTTTGCGAGGTTTGTGTTTTTCGTTTTGTATAGTGTTATTTTGGACTGTTGTTTTAATTACATACAAGGCTGCCTACTTCTTAATCTGAAACAAGATTTTTTGTCAGACTCCCTATAGAGGAAGTCCAATATCAATCTCAAAACAAACTGCATACCAGATGAAAGGAGAACAACACAGTCATTCCCTTGCACAAAGGTGAGGCATCAAAGGACTGTGGAACTGTCTTCCACTCCTCATAAAGTGAAGTATTACTTTTACTCTTTGAATGAATGGATGGGTTTAGAACACATGCCCTTTGGGATAGGGGAAAAAAAAGTAAAAGTCCCAACGTATCCATGCTCTGTCCACCTCAGGGTTATTTGTATGCAAAATACAAGGGCTAAAAAAAAACTGCCACAGGAATGTAAGGCTAGACGTCTTAGGATCCTCACTGATAAATAGCCTAGTAAGTACCTGTGAACCTATGACAGCACCCAGCCACTCTTCTCTGTTTATAAATATCCAATAGGATGTTATCCTCTCTTTTTAGGCACTTATCTGTCTCTTATCCTACATTTAACACCACTGCCACAACATATCTTTCTGTCTTTCATACTTTAATGTAGAAGACATTTCCTTGGAGTTAAATGCAAGAAAGCTGACTTATGGTCATATGTCATATGAACCGCTAGCCTGCTCTCATGTTCTTGCCTGGGGTGATATACAAACAGTTGCTCCTCATAAATTCTCCCTTACATTTCCATATAGCTTGAAGACCAACGTGCCTGTCTTTGAAACATTCTTGTCTTCCTTCACATCATATTCTAGTATATGATCTATTTCTTAGTTCTCATGGAATATGATACATCCACTTCACCACTTTATCCCATAGTGATTCCAGCAAAAACTTTAGCATAAGGCTACCCCATCCCAGTCCCATGTCCTTGTTATCTATGTACTAGCATAGGGCTACGCCATCCCAGTCCCATGTCCTTGTTACATATATACTAGCATACGGCTACCCTGTCCCAGTCCCATGTCCTTATTACCTATATACTGGAATAGATCTACCCTGTCCCAGTCCCACGTCTTTGTTACCTATATATAAAAATAGGACTACCCTGTCCCAGTCCCATGTCCTTATTACCTATATACTAGCATAGGGCCACCCTGTCCCAGTCTCATGTCCTTGTTACCTATATATAAAAAAAGGGCTACCCTGTCCCAGTCCCATGTCCTTATTACCTATATACTAGCACAGGGCCACCCTGTCCCAGTCCCATGTCCTTATTACCTATATACTAGCATAGGGTTACCCTGTCCCATTCCCACATCCTTGTTACCTATATACTAGCATAGGGCTAACCTGTCCTAGGCCCACACTCTTGCACCTATATACTAGCATATGGCCACACTGTCCTAGTCCCATGTCCTTATTACCTGTATACTAGCATAGGGACACCCTGTCCCAGCCCCACATCCTTGTTACCTATATATAAAAATAGGGCTACCCTGTCCCAGTCCCATGTCCTTATTACCTATATACTAGCATAGGGCCACCCTGTCCCAGTCCCATGCCCTTGTTACCTATATACTAGCATAAGGCTACCCTGTCCCAGTCCCATGTCCTTGTTACCTATATACTAGCATAAGGCTACCCTGTCCCAGTCCCATGTCCTTGTTACCTATATACTAGCATAAGGCTACCCTGTCCCAGTCCCTTGTCCTTATTAGCTATATACTAGTATAGAGCTGGGTCTATATCATAACCGCGAAACCTCACATACGCAAATATGTAAACGTCGACACATATTGAGCAAACTGCGAAAACACCGAATGGCCTGAACCTCGAAAACTCAAAATGTTGAATCAGCATAGATGGCCAACCCCAGTGCCTGTTATGTACTAACTACCCAAACAAAACAAATAATCCACATACATACACTTAACAAAACCCTACTTCTAATCTTAAACTAAAGCTCACATATATTACTATGTATGCACTTACCTTAACCTGCACCCTAACACTAAGGTCTGTAACTATTGTATAACTACGTTAAGGAGCTATACCTAAAGAAAATAGTTAATCCACATGCATACACTTAACAAAACCCTACTTCTAACCGTAAACTAAAGCTTACATATATTACTATGCATTCCCTTACCTTAACCCGTATCCTAACCCTAAGGTCCGTAACTATTGCACACTTACCTTAAGGAGCTATACCGAAGAAGGGCCAGCTATGACGATTCAACATTTCGAATTACGAGCTTCAGGACATTTGTTTTTCGCAGTTCGCTCAATATGTGTCGACGTTTCCATATTTGTGCAATTGCAGTTTCACGGTTGTAATAGGTAACCCATAGAGCTACTCTGTCCCAGTCCCACGTCTTTGTTACCTATATATAAAAATAGGGCTACCCTGTCCCAGTCCCATGTCCTTGTTACCTATATACTAGCATAGAGCTACCTTGTCCCAGTCCCAAGTCTTTGTTACCTATATATAAAAATAGGACTACCCTGTCCTAGTCGCATGTCCTTATTACCTATATGCTAGCATAAGGCTACCCTGTTCCAGTCCCATGTCCTTGTTACCTATATGCTAGCAAAAGGCTACCCCGTCCCAGTTCCATGTCCTTCTTACCTATATGCTAGCATAAGGCTACCCTGTCCTAGTCCCATGTCCTTGTTACCTATATGCTGGCATAAGGCTACCCTGTCCCAGTCCCATGTCCTTGTTACCTATATACTAGCATAAGGCTACCCTGTCCCAGTCCCATGTCCTTGTTACATAAATGCTAGCATAAGGCTACCCTGTCCTAGTCCCATGTCCTTGTTACCTATATGCTGGCATAAGGCTACCCTGTCCCAGTCCCATGTCCTTCTTACCTATATGCTAGCATAAGGCTACCCTGTCCTAGTCCCATGTCCTTGTTACCTATATGCTAGCATAAGGCTACCCTGTCTCAGTCCCATGTCCTTGTTACCTATATGCTAGCATAAGGCTACCCTGTCTCAGTCCCATGTCCTTGTTAACTATATGCTGGCATAAGGCTACCCTGTCCTAGTCCCATGTCCTTGTTACCTATATGCTAGCATAAGGCTACCCTGTCTCAGTCCCATGTCCTTGTTAACTATATGCTAGCATAAGGCTACCCTGTCCCAGTCCCATGTCCTTGTTACCTATATGCTAGCATAAGGCTACCCTGTCCCAGTCCCATGTCCTTGTTACCTATATGCTAGCATAAGGCTACCCTGTCCCAGTCCCATGTCCTTGTTACCTATATGCTAGCATAAGGCTACCCTGTCCCAGTCCCATGTCGTTGTTACCTATATACTAGCATAAGGCTACCCTTTCCTAGTCCCATGTCCTTGTTACCTATATACTAGCATAAGGCTACCCTGTCCTAGTCCCATGTCCTTGTTACCTATATACTAGCATAAGGCTACCCTGTCCTAGTCCCATGTCCTTGTTACCTATATACTAGCATAAGGCTACCCTGTCCCAGTCCCATGTCCTTGTTACCTATATGCTCGTATAAGGCTACCCTGTCCTAGTCCCATGTCCTATTACCTATATACTATGTCTCAATGGAATGAAGCATCCTATGAACCTTTTTTTCTCTCACTGACCTTACATAAGAGTTACTTGCAACTTGTTTGAATAAGAAAAGAGGCTTTAAAGTTACATGACTAGAGACTTTATCTATGGATAGATAAATTAAAGCAACAAACTCTAGAGAGCGTTGTGTGGGATTCTGCACCATTGAAGTCCACATATTTTTCTGTGTATCACCTGTGTTGCTAAATGAAAAGAGAACTATTGCAGGTAGTACAATTTATAGTCATTGGATTATAGTTAAAAAAATATTATCGAGACTTAGAAATAAACTTCTAAAAGAATAAAAGCCCACTGCTCACTTAAACTATCAAAGTGCTGAGATGACATACAGGGAGAATTCAGAAAAAAAGAAAACCATGCACTAAAATCATGAAATGAATTTGTCAGCAAGTAAAAAAAAATAATTCTGGTACCATTTCTTTCTCTTTCTAACTCAGCATCTGAAACAACTGTTTATTTAAGATGAAAGAGCCATTTGAATGCACTTCATGGGGAGGGGTGCTTTTTCTTCCCATAGTTTTCCTCACTGAGCAATCATACAGCTTGTGTTATGTCTCTTAAATGCATACACATTACATATTATCTAGTCTGAGTCCAAAACATTTGAATATCCATTGTTTTTACTATTTAATACTTTACCTTATAACAATGCTAATCTATGAACTGTGTGTGTGTGTGTGTGTGTGTGTGTGTGTGTGTGTGTGTGTGTGTGTGTGTGTGTGTGTGTGTGTGTGTGTGTGTGTGCATGTATGTATATGTGTGTCTGTGTGTGGCTTTGTGTATAAGCTTGCATTAAACAGTGGTGCAGATAGCATTACATATGCAATGACAATTTTGTAATTCTGTATCTATTCAGGTTCAACCTGTATTAATAAGACTGTGGAGGAGAAAGTATTTTCCATCAAACTCCTAAGCATAATACTTATTTTAATAATAAAACTACAAAGACATTTCTGTAGGTAGTGCATACTCGTTGCACAATAATGCACTCCAGGGTGGGCATCACAAGGAGAATAACAGATATACTACAGGCATGGATGCCAGCTCCTCCTGTGGTATCAGTCCCCACAACACCACATGGGTCATTCATTATGACCCTGCATTGACCATCTTGTTAGGTATTATTACTTGTTTGCTTTTGCATACTAAATACTGTTATTGAAACATTCAAACAAGCATGACAAAAGTGTGAGGTTCTAAAGAATTTTAAAGAAAGAAATGTTTTTTATTTGTGTCTTTCGGCTTCTCCCGGTTAGGGGTCGCCACAGCGGAACCCTGGTCCGCTAATGATTGATAGTGGATTTTTACATACCGGGCTACCAGCCCTGATGCACAACCTTCAACGAAGGCATGCCCCATTCACGTATGTCTCCACACAGAGGACGCTCTAGCTGAGAATCGAACGGGACAACGTCTTGCTATGAGGTGACAACGCTACCGCAGCACCACCACCGCAGTTCCTAAAGAAAGAAATGGTAAGGATCTTAAACAATCTAGGATGTTTCTACACTTGTTAATAGCTGTTATAGCTGTATAGTTTTCTTTCCTCTAAACATCTTCTGGAAAAAGTACATTAACTGACAAGAAAATGCCTATTCTGTACCATATGGCAGTAACATGACAGAAGTGACCAGTGACTCCATATCATGTTGTTTTAGTGAAAATGTAGAGGTTTAATTTGGACCTGTAGCCCTTCCAGCTTATACAGATGGTTATAAAAGTTACTGCTGCTGCAACTACTGTATGAATATAAAGCACATGGGATCCCAAAATGGTAGTTATATGAACAGGCAGTCATATGGTAGTAATCCAAGTCATTTTAATGCAGAATGAAGTATGTTATCACATTTGCTTTTGCAATTAAGACATGCCCTATTTTCTACCCAGAATAATGAAAATTATAAGAAAAAATCATAGGTTCATAGGTAGGTACTAGGCTATTGGCCTTGGGGCCTATATAAGCCCAGCCAAAAAGGTACCCTGGCTTTTGCCACTCAAGAAAATTATTTTCCTGTGCCACGGTCGAGCAGAGCCACAGAAGTGATCCCCGGGGTGAATTTCCTATTTCCCATCCAGTCATCAAGATTTTTCTTGAAGAGTGCTAATGAGCTTTGTTTGATATAGACAGGTAGTTTATTCCAGAGTATGGGAAGTCTCTGGGACAGGAATCTATCCCTCTGGCATGTTCTGTTTATTGTAGTGACAAAGTTTAGGTCCCTAGAGCATGTAGCTCGGAGGGATTGGGATTTCTTTAAGTGGAGCATGTCCAACAGCTCTGGGTTTGACATAGCTTTGTATGTTAGGCAGTGATCACCTCTGAGTAGGCGATATACAACATCAAATAGCATGTGTTTTCAATAAGAAAATATTTGAAGCCAACCAAGAATTTTGTGTTTATAAGTTGCATTTTCTCATCAGTATTTATGATAATTGCCGTAAAAAGTCATTACTTATTACTAATTAGGCAAATGTTTTTGGTAGCTCAAACATGTATTGAGGCATACTGTCTCCATAAAAGCATAGAAAACATATATGCAGCTTCATAAATATGAGATAATAAAGACCTCTAACATTTATTATTATTATCATTATTATTTCCATTTGATGCATTTTGCATCATTTACAAGTATTAAAATGCAAGCTGGAAGACATCTTAAACTACCATAATGTATACAATTCTGCTCTGCTTGAACGATCTCCTCTGCTTTAAGGGAAAGAAATGCAATGCTAGTACATTTTAAAGAGGAAATGTTTATTACAGATTTTTTTTGAGCTTTCAGTACCTTGCCATTGAGTCTAGATATTTTAGCAACTTTACCCTTTTCTGCAGGAAAGAAGAAAGTGCCTTACAGAAAGAAAGTTATGTATTAAACATGTTTCGGCCTCAGAATTCTGGCCTCAAGAATCTCTGGAAAAGAACCTTAGAAGATTAGTTTATTTAACTTTAGTGTTGCTGGGATGAACCTAGATAAAAACCTTAAGCTGGGTACTATTTGTGGTCATTATTTCCAGTTTGTATCCTAGACATTTACCACATTTCTTAGTGTCCCACCTTACCCTTACAATACACAGACCACTGTCTATTGGAGGATAATGCTGTTGTATGTGTCTTGTGCATGTCAAAACCATACACCATATTGTGCAACTCTGCTTGTATAAAACAGAAAATGTGACAGGCCAGTACAACTGACTCCATTGCAGAAAGCATTATGCTTGATCACCTGAACTTTGTGTAATTTAATACTAGAGTAAATATTGCTATTGATATGTTACAGATGTATAGTATAAATATAAATGCAGTTCTAGTAAAGATATTTACAGTAGTTTATATTTTTTCATTGTTTATGAAACATGCTTTACAGTGCCTTCTATAACTGTGGCCTATGTTTGCAAAGCTTAATTTCCACATGGCACTGTGAAAGCACAACTCAGAGAATGTTAAAGCTAAAGACTTGGTATTGAGAGAAGGAGAATGTAATTCTCACACATACATCAGTTTGCATGAGGCTACTACTTTGCTCCTTGTGTGGCCTTAACTGAGTGACCGGGTCTACTTCTGGTAGTGGGAAATGCAGGGTTCCAGCTTGATGTTCCAGAGAGAGCAGATTCCTGTACAGGAACTTCTGGGAATGTCTGTTAGGTAGTTATGATTACCCATTATTGAAAATGGAAACCTGGTATCAGGTGGCATGAATGATGACTTACATGTCTGACATCATCTGTTCTGCTGAACAATCTTGGCATGGCTACAGTGACCACAAGTGATGGCACCTTGAATGCTTCACCAATGGGGGTCAGAGGTTCATAAGAGGAAACAAAAATGTACTAAGCATTTTTTTCAGTACCATTGTCTGCTACTATATTACCTCTTGCACATGTATACTTATCATTACACAGTTTGCCTTCCAGTCCCATAGGAGTATCAAAGGAACATGGTTGGTTCAGACAGAAGGTGGAAGTGCCTCTCCAGACAATGAGGTCTGTATGTGTTGTATTGCAGTCTAGTTCTTATTCCTACACATGCTGTTGTCATATAGGTATCTCTTGATCTTTTCACATTCTGTCATTCATCTGAAAGTTCAATTGTGGAGGAGTAATAGGACCAGTCCAGAATACATCAGTCTCTGTTGGGCATACCTCTCAACCTCTTAGAACAAAAAATCTGACCAGTGCCTAAAATAACAGAGGTACGCAACCCCAAAAATAGGGACAGATTTGAGATATTGCTCTTACAAACTTACAGGAAGATTAATAGGATTTGTGTTAACATACATTTTCTGAAGGCTATGAAGTCCGAAACTCAAATGAATGACATCATTCAGTAACTCCAATACTTAGTGATTTGCCAGAAAACCACAAGTGTTATGATAAACAGACCAAAAATATGAGCCAAAAATCTGGACATTCTGTGAAAATCTGGATGATTGAGAATTATGCGGTCAGGCATTGTATCTGATGCTAGGTCACTAGTGATCTCCAAGTCTGTCTTTCATTGTGTGTGTTTTGTGGGAAGGGTGAAGGCATCTCTGCTACAGATGAACTGGAGGAGTCACTAGGCACCTCTAATACAGATGAACTGGAGGAGTGACTAGGCGCCTTTGCTACAGATGGACTGGAGGAATGACTAGCACCTCTGCTATAGATGAACTGGAGGAGTGACTGGAAACCTGTGCTACAGATGAACTGGAGGAGTGACTAGTTCCATCTGTATTTGTCTTTCAGAAAGGATTTGAAAGCTTCTCTCTTTCAGGTGGATAAGGGTTCTCTTGGGGCAAGGTCACTGGCTGGACAGCTAGGCTTCCACATCCACATTGGACATGACCAGTAGGTCCCCAACCATCACACCTCCCAAAGAGCCACTGGCCTATACATCATTCACACTTATGAGTTATGCCTAAATTTATTGCCTTCTAGGCCAGCCTGGTAAGCAATCAAATCAGCACCCCATCCTATCCTATAAACAGGTGTACTCACTCCTTGTCTATCGGCCATGCATTCTTACTTACTGGTAAACTTGTTCAATTAACTGCTTTGAGAAGAATAGCCATTTCTAACAAATTAGAAACATATTTTAACTTTTATGTTTCCATATTATATCCCTCACTAATTATGACCCCTAACCGGGAAAAGCCGGAAGACAACAACAACAACTAATTATCTATCTATCTATCTATCTATCTATCTATCTATCTATCTATCTATCTATCTATCTATCTATCTATCTATCTATCCATCTATCCATGAATAAACAATACCTATCAATGTAGCTGATTGACTTACCTGAAGCCTCCAACTTTGAGATAGTAATATCAGGACTAAAAACTCTAAGCAGTCATTTAATTCAGAAATTACAGAATTCTGTTTTTCTTGAATTTGCTTCTGACTTTAGTACATTATATGTCAATATGTTCTTAAGTTACAATTTCCAGTTATTATTTATATTTATATTGTACCTAAACATTTATTTGTTGAATAATTTAAATAATACCTGGTACATTTATTGATATGTTAATTTCTATTTGTCATGTGGTTTGAAAATCCCTGCCATATAATATGTTATACAACAGAATGTCCCAATTTTTAATGTTTTCATAGTCTATGAATAATGTGGAATATTTGCTAAATCCTTTAAACTGTATTAAAGTATGCATAATGAATATGCAACAATCTTGTTCATGATAACATGGCTTCCTCAGCATTTCATGTAAATTTAACATGTTTTATTACTGAAATAATAAAATGTAGAATTCCTGCTTAGCTTCATAAAACTATGTTACTCTGAATTGATCTAGTCATTATGTAGCACACAGAAAGTATCAAGGCATTTTTTATTCTTTGCTATGAACTCTTCCACATGACAGAAGGCATTTTTGCATATCAATTATTAAACTATACAGGTGCTCATAAATAACTTAGTAAATAATATATATGTTTCTAATGCTATACATGATACAGATAGATTTTAGCAGCAGTTCTGTTAGTCACAATGTGATCCTTCATCTGAGAATTACAGTTTCTGTAAGATGGTTGAATTTGAAACAGAATTGGGAATATTACATATTTTTAAAAAGGCACATTTACAGTTAGTATCTAATGATCCATGCATGCAGGCATCTGAGAATTAATGTTATTTTTGTTCAGTGGGACATGACCTTTCATAGGATGTAATTAAATTGCTTTCTCAATTGGATATATTTAATAAACTTTGAATATTACGATAATAAATGTTTTTTTTCCCCAGCACACATTAAGCCAGAGAAAAAGGAAAACAATCATTCTATGAAGCACATGGTCTAGGGATGACTGTTTTTTAGGTGCTGAGATAATGTATATATGTTCTATATTCTGTATTCTATAACGAGGGTTGCTTACAACTTTTTTGTGATTGTTTGTTCTCATTTTTGAAAATCATCTCTGTGTCATACTTTTTTTTACATGACACATAGGGCAGGATTCATAGCCCAGTGCATTAATGCACTCCAGAACTAATGCTTTAATGTTGCATACAGTTGGTCTAATATGGACACATTGATTAAAAAAGTACCAACAGTGTGAGTAGGCAGATAGCTTTACTTTAAATAGGTAGGAGATGTGAAAAAAAAAACTATTGAAATAAAGCAGAGCAGAAAAGATGACAGATTATGACGAAAGACAAATTTGTAATCTCAAACTGTATTGTGTGAAACTCTAGAATAACAATGGGAAAAGCAAAGGGCAGTGAGACCTGTAATGACAAGAAGCCACAAAGTATATGGCTAATGAGGAAAAATGAAAGAGTGCCAGGCAAGCCAGGCACTTTACTGACTTATTTTTTCTGTTTGATAAACAGGTAAGTGAGTTGGTAAACTGAAGATTTTCAGCAAAAAATCATGGCCCCAAAGGAGACACAGTAAGATAAATATCGATGCATGCAGTTTACAGTGAAGATTTACAAATACAGTTTACAAGTTCAGCATAAGAGTACTATACTTTTATATATATTTAAATGTCTCAAAATGATAAGTAATAAATACTCAAAAAATATTGAATGGAGCTTGCACTACTGTAACATTTTGTCCAGAATCACAGAAACATATGCAAATGGCATTAGTAAGTATATGTTCATTAAAAGGGGGTGGAAAGGGAGTACAGGAGAACAAGTAAAACAAGCAGGAAATGCACAGAAGGAACATGGAACAGAAAAGCACATCAGAAGCAAGATAGGATATGATTTTTCCATATATACATTCCCTCAGGAAATGCCATATGAGAGAAAATGAGATGAGAGAAGGGTTAAGGGATATACCTATATCTATATCTATATCTGTATCTATATAGTTATATATCAATATCTATCTATATATATATATCTTTATATATATCTATATCTATCTATATATCTATCTTTATATATATCTATATCCATCTACATATATATATATATATATATATATATATATATATATATATATATATATATATATATATATATATATATATATATATATATATATATATATATATATACATATACATACACATCCATTTTGAATGCCCGATTATGTATAGGACATTCAAAATGTATGTACTAGAAAAAAAATCACCTGGACTCTGGCACAACTTGCTGCAAGAGAAAGATGTTTGTTTTTGCTTCCCTGAATTTTATATTTCTTCACTGCCATCTACTTTTTTCTGTATAGTGATATTTAAGCTAGGAAAGAGAGCACAGCTGTGTCTCTTATGAGCCACACAGAAATTACGTTTTTCTTTGACCTACCCCATTTCCGCTATTGTGTTTTAAAACTCAACTGTCTTTGTAGTTGCCTGCCCCTTATATTAATTTGACTAAATATCTCCTTCCTTCTCCTCTTTCATTGGCTATTGTAAGCAAGCACAAAGTTATCATTTTGTGAAATCAATCCCTTTCAACTATTAAAATTTATTGACCATCCAACTATATACATTAGAACCAGAATATAAAGTACCCACCCCCTTCCAATCTTTCTTGCTACTTAACATTAGTGGCTCTCTACTTATAGGTTCATGGGTTCATAGGTAGGTACTAGGCTATCTTCCCAAAGGCATTTATAAGCCTAGCCAGAATGTGTTGGCTTTCGCCACCCTCTTAGATTAGTTCCCTGTGCCTCTGTCCAGCAGAGCCACCAAAGTGATCCCTGGGGTAAACTTTCTGTTTCTCATCCACTCGTCAAGGTTTCTCTAGCTAAGTTACTCCCTCTTTCATATCTAACTGATTAGTGCACACTGCATCTTTTAGGATATTAACCCATTTTCCATCTTACCTTTAAAATCTGCAACATCTACTCCAAGACCACCAATTATTGGAGTGCCCACATTTTGCCTCTCTTTAGTTATCTTGGGATTAGTGCTTCTGTTTTTCTCCTGGTGAGAGAAGAAGCAAAAGAGTATTGTATCTCAACAATAGCAGCAGTCAGGCTGTAGCCATTCAGGTAATTCCCCTCCATTCATCATTCTTGACATGTAAAATCTTTCATTTCAGTAAGTACTGCTTGATTTGCTTCCTGAAGCAATGTACAAATTGCCTAATGTTTACTCACACCAACAACCAGTTAATTCTCAAACAAATGTGAGAGATGTATATACACAATGTCATCAGAGGCAAAGCTCTCACATAAAAGTACTCCTAATGTCAATAAAGTTGTCAGTATACATGCTGCACTCATCACAAACAATTTAAAACAGACACATAGACCCACATATGCTGCAGCACTTAAATGTAACCTTCCTAACCCGTAAAAATCTGTTAAATGAACTACACATAACAAACACCCTCAGCAGTTCCAAATGCACTCTTTCAAAACAACGCCCCACATAAACACATATAGCCACATCTCCTGTTGCCTCTGCTTCTAAACTAGTAAGATAAGCCACAACACACTCCAACATTCTTGTCATTGAAGACTCCTTTGTGAGACACACTGATGTCCCTCTCAGTAGGCTGAGTAGGAAGAAAGTCATGGTCAGTTGCTTATTGAGGGCAAGGATCTGCCACATTATGAACACACTCAGGTCATTGGACCACAAGTACCAGTATGACTCAGTCACAGTACTCAGTCACAGTCTATGTGTGTGTAAATAACCTGAGACTTACCTCCCTAGACTATATGAAGAGAGACATCATGGAGCTCTTGAAATATGTCTATCAGGATGGTATGAGCCTAGCAGCATTTTACCTTCTTCAAGGATGATGCCACAAAATGAACAAAAGATGACTGACTTTAGTAACTGGCTTAGTTTCTGGTGTCATTCTAAGGGGGTGCAATATTTGTTAGCATGGAAAGAGATGATCAACAGAGCATACTGCTTTGCTAGTGATGTTCTGCACCTCTCCCCTCTAGGCTTTTGAATATTGGCTAAAGCATTGTCTTCCCCCATAGTGCCTTTTTAGGCAATGCCAAAATGAAAGTACTTCCAACATAGCAAATCAAAACCAAGAAAATCTAAAGATGATACAGCTCAATGCTAGGAGTCTATACAAAACACTCCTCCACATACAAGCTTTCTTCACCCTAGAGAATGCTGATGTCTGTGTTGTCACTGACACATTGTTTAAAGACATGGAAAGCACACTGACAGAGCAAGGTTATAATGCCTTTCACACATTTAGACCAGCTACTACACCAACTGGTGCTAAAGGATGAGATATCTCAATTTACATCCAAACTAAATATACCTCAAGAATGGTGAAATAGGACAAGGCACTTGAGAACTTCTCCATGTTTAAACTACCATAGGCAAAATATAATTCCACTTCCTTGCAAGCTATAGGTCCCACACTATGACCCAGAAAACCCATACCATGTATTTAAACTTATTAGAAACACTCGCCATCCAACCCAATACCATACTCATGGGCAACTTTAATTACCCCACTGCTATGACACCAAACGTATAGACACAGACATTTCTGGATTTTGTAAACACCAACTTCCTGGACTATAGTTTCAATGCACCAGCCAGCGGTGAAACCACACTGGATCTGGTCCTCACTAATATGGGAGAGTGCTGCACACCCCCTAGTCTAATGTCTTTTCTGGCAAGGTCAGACCACAAAATTGTATCCTTTGAAGTAAAAATAAAACCTGAAACCCCCAACTAACACTGGAATAATCAGGAACTACTCTAAAGCCAACTTTCTGGAAAAGTTTTCAAGCAACCATATACCCCGAGAACACTGCTGCTTATGCAGAACTGTGGACAAAAACCCTATACAAGCATGTTAATAGCTGCATAGATGCAGCTCTACCAACCAGGAAGAATTATAGAACTAACTCAAAACAACAAGTCACCCTGATGGAATCACATCAGTAGTCTGTAAAACAGCAGGTAGAACATCATGGCAAAAATTAGGAGGTGCAGCATCGAGCAGGATAAAAACACTCTCATCAATTGAAACAAACAACTCAAGGGACAAATAAAGCCTACCAAAGCCAGATCTGAGGTAAGGACAACCACAAAGCATTTTTTAGCTATATGCACAACCACAAAGGCAATACACAATTGTGTGCAGAGCTAATTGTAAATGGAGCCACCTATACTGAGTCAGAAGATACAGCATATCTACTGGCCAACAAATTCATCTCCATATTTAACCCTGTCTCCCCCCCTCAAACTTCGCTCAGGAAATGCCATCAAATATAACTCCCCTTGTGATCAGTAGGGAACAGGTCCTCAATGCCCTCTCTAAGACCAAGAACACTGCATCAATAGGCCCAGACAATATCTCAGGACGCCTCCTAAATAGCAGGACCTCTGGAATTGCTATTTAACTGTAGCATCCAAACAGGCTTTATGCCTCATGAATGGAGAACAGCAACATGCACCCCTACGTACAAAGCTAAGCCATATACAGACCATGGAAACTGCAGACCCATAAGTCTCACTAGTTTCATATGCAAAGCTATGGAAAGATGGAAAGAATTATCATGGAAATGATCAATAATGGTATAGGAAACCTCCAGACACAGATCATGCCTACTCAGTCTGGTGGACTTCTTTGAGAAGGTCACTAAAGTAATGGATGAGGGCAAAATGGTTCACACTGCCTACCTTGATCTAACCAAGGCATTTGACACAATAACCCACATGGGTATTGTTGACAAACTCAAGAGGTTAGGCACAAACCCTTACGTCCAAAAGAACAAAAAATGAAACCTTCCAACACAAATGCAAAATTTAGCACAAGGTTCACTTTATTACATTTATGTGTGCTGAATTTTGCATTAGTGTTGGAAGGTTCCATTTTTTCTTTTGGGTTACTTGTGTTTGTCATTGAGCTTTTGTTTTGCAGCCTTTGGACTGTTTGTGGATTTCAAACCCTTATTTCACCCAGTGGAAAGCCAGCTGGCTCATAGAAAGGACACAGGAAGTTAGAATTGGGGAGTTCACCTCTACAAAGAGGCCAGTCACAAGTGGAGTCCCTCAGGAATTGGTCCTGGGACAGCTCCTTTTTGGCATTTATTTTTCCTGAAGTAAAGGCCAATGTCAGTAGCCTCTGGCTGACAAATTTGTAGATAGCTGTAAATTAGGAGCTGTCATTGAATCACCAACAAACACAAATGTTCTTCAGGAAGGGCTAACAGAGACAAACAATTGGTGCCAGAGCCATGGTTCATAGGTTCACAGGTTCATAGGTTGGTACTAGGCAATCAGCCCTAGGGCCTATACAAGCCTAGCCAAACAATTCCCTGGCTATTTCTTCACACACTATTTACTTCCCTGGACCCCTGTCTAGCAGGGTGGCTGACGTGATCCCCAGGGTGAATTTCCTTTCTCCCATCCAGACGTCAAGGTTTCTTTTAAAGAGGGCCAAAGAGGCACTCTGCTTGACATGTATGGGCAATCTATTCCAGAGTCTGGGGAGTCTCTGGGTCAAGAACCTATCCCTCCAGCATGTTTTGTTGATTGTGATGACAAGGACTAAAACTAAATGCCAAGAAATGCATAACAGTGTCCTTCAGGAAGTCATCCACCCCTGATAACTATCATATTGACAACACACCCTTAAGAGCTGACATAGTAGAGATGTGGGGACACACATAGGCAGTAATCTAGCCTTGACCATCATGTGTCTATTGTAGTGAGGAAATCAATCTATGTTGCACAACTTATAAACAGAGGTATGGCACTAAGTCCAAGAAAGTCATTATTCTACTGTATTCGGCATTCATCAGACCTGTCATTGAGTATGATGCCCCCTTTGGTAGGAAATTAACCAGGCATATCCAACAAATGGAATTGCGACAGCGGTTCTTCACTAAAAGAATAAAGGGGGTAAGTAAAATGTCCTATACAGACCACCTCAAGGCCCTATGACTGTACTGTGTCTTCTGCAGGCTGTTGAGGGGAGATCACTGTCTGGTATACAGGGCATTGTCAGACCCCACTCTGATGGACCTCCTGCATATCAACAAAACAAAAAGCACCAGAATTACCCATTCTAAAGACTTAAATCTTGCCTGTGATATAAATAGGACCTGGTGGAGAGACAGATCCCTTCTCTGGAACAGGCTCCCCATCCATGTGAAGAACAGCTCCTCCATAATCCAATTCAAGTGCAACTTGGACAATTACATGGAGAACAGGAAATTCATCCCTGGTTTGGGACCTATGTCTCTAATGGATACAGGCAGCATGTTAATGGTTCATCTTCCAGGCCTCTGCTTGTAAATGTTTCACCTCCCAAGCCCCTACTTACACTTATCAAGGGTACCAGAACTTGTCAGATATTTGGGATGCATGGCTAGGCTTAAAAAGGCCCTTGACCTAGTAGACACCTATGAACCAATATATATATATATATATATATATATATATATATATATATATATATATATATATATATATGTGTGTGTGTGTGTGTGTGTGTGTGTGTGTGTGTGTGTATTTACTGCTATTAATCAACACACTATAGTTCATTCTCCAAGACTGATCCTCAGAACATGCAAATATGCAAATGAAATAATAGTGGTTTTGTCAGGGGCATGCCTCCTGCATCACCCATTTGGGGGGATGTGCCACTCATACCCCTGCTAATTATATATACTAAATCTGAGATGGTACAATCTCTGGGGAAAGGGGATATATTCCTATCCCAGGGACTATCGATCTCGCTCAGCTACTGACCATTTACATATGTCAACTAACCCCAGTCATCCCATATATTTATCTGTCTATCTTTCTATCTATATAGATAGATAGATAGATATATGAGTATGAGTCCTACGCATAATCAAATATGCAAAATCTCAAAAGTGAAAATATCGATCTAAAAATATTGACATTTAACATATCCAAAATACTCTGAGATATATAACAATTAGTATTCTGTTTTCTTGCTTATCTTTGCTAGTTATTGCTTATTTTTACCATTCATTGCACTTTTTATTGTCTGCTGCCTATTTTTTACTGTATTTTATTGCTATAAACTAATCTGCACTGTTGTACTGCAACTGTCTGCCTTACTGGGCCTGTTACTGTCTCATTGTTTGTAAAGCTTTTTTAGCTAAGTTTCACTGTGTGAAAGGTATTAACTGGAAATTTTCTCCATTTGCTAAGCATCTGTTTGTTGTTCTGATTTTCCTGCCAAGGACTGTATCATATAACTGATTTGTTTGCAGTTAAAAGCATTCTTTAGAGTCTCCTTGCTCCTTTTTCTGTTTAAAACTTTCATTTAGTGTCTCACTGCTGTTCTTCTGCTGTGATAAACATTTCTGTAGTATTTTCTGCCTAAAATAGTGTAGCTAGTAGCTGTAGTATAGTTTCCCATTCTCCCTTCCTATTGTTGTCTTGTTCTTAAACTTGGTGGTTTTGCAGTTGCCTGCCCCAACTATAAATTTGATCTGGCCACTCCTCCCAGTCCAGTCTCATTAGCTCTTTCTACCTAATACAGAGAGAACATTTGGGTAGGTCAATCCCATTAGTTTCGTAACCTTGAATTATCTTCTGTTCCTCCAAAAAAAAAAAAAAAAAAAAAAAAACTTTATTCAGCTGCTTATATGGTATTTGTGTTTCCTCCTCCTACTCTATTACATCATCTTGCTTTTTCTGCTACTTGTTCTCTAAAGTTTTCAATTGCATATTTTCTGCTGCATTTATTACTGCATGATTTTAGCCTGTTTAAATTTTAACTGTTATTCTAAGCCTCTTAGATTTGGTTTAAGCACTTGGGCTTTAGGCCTATCCCCATAGCTCTCCCTGGCCTCTCTCCCTCAGATTCTGACAAATATGAATGGACCATTTCCTATGGTTTTTCCTGACACCCTGATTGATATGGGCATCCTGAGATAGTGTAGCAGCTGCCTCATGTACACAGACAACCATCTACTGCTATCACCTAGGGACACAATTTGTGAGACATGCAATTACATTAAGAACCTAGAGTCTATGCTCTCTCCCTCACAAGCCAGTATATCTGGCAATGAGAAGGTTGTCAACACAATCACTACACCTGAAACACCACCCACAACTACACAACATACACTGACATATGTGGAAGTTCTCAGCAAAAACAAACTCGAACAAAGGAGACCTCAGAGGCAAAAACACACATGAACTCCACAACCCTCCACACCACATCCCACACATAGTCCACACACCTGAGTCTCGCAACCACTAAGGCCTAACTATAAACCCAACATACTGGTCACAGGAGATTCTATTGTGAGACATACAGATGTGCCTCTCACCTGGCTGGATAAGGAGAAAGTTACAGTTAGTTGTTTGCAGGTGCCAGAATCCACCATATCACACACTCGCTCCAGTCTCTCAACAACAGGTACTGTTATGACTCTGTCATAGTCCATGTTGGTGTGAACGACTTGAAACATACCTCCCTGCACTAAATGAAGAGAGACATGATTGAGCTTGCTGAATATGTGTCCCAGGACGTTATGTCCCTAGCCTTAAGCAGCCTTCTACTGTCACGCAGAATGATGCCTCAATACAAACAGAAGAGGTTTGACTTTAACAATTGGCTTAGTTTCTGGTGTCATTCCAAGGGATCCAGTACCTGACAGCCTGGGAAGATAAAGATTGACAGACCACGATGCTTTGCTCGAGATGCCCTATATCTGTCTCACTTGGGCTTCAGGCTTCTGGCAAAGGCCCTTGCCTCCCCCATAGTGCCTTTTTTAGGAAAAGTCATGAGGTTGATACTACGAACATAAAAATTTCAAGAATATGCAGATTAAAGGTCATGTTGCTAAATGCTAGGA
Organism: Protopterus annectens; assembly: GCF_019279795.1. Lineage (NCBI taxonomy): Eukaryota > Metazoa > Chordata > Ceratodontiformes > Protopteridae > Protopterus > Protopterus annectens. The sequence goes on from NC_056732.1 coordinate 310,942,562, forward strand.
GTCTAAACATGAAACTGCACTCATTGCAAGCATTCTTAATCCTGGAAGATGCTGACATTTGTGCAACACAGAAATCTGGTTCAAAGCTCCGGAGAGCACCCCAGCCTTACCTGGTTACTCATCCTATCATACATTCAGACCCCAAACTGTGGGCAGCAAAGCCAAAAGAGGTGGAGTTTCAATATATATTAAAGACACACACAACTCCAAGCTGGTAAAACAGTATAATGCACAGGATGCACTCCAGGTGCAGTTAATCATTGGCAAGACCCTTATTCAAATCATACCTAGCTACAGGCCCCCACATTTAACTCAAGACAACCAGTCCACCTATCTGGACCTCTTCAAATCTATCAAGATTCAACCCTTTACCCTGATCCTGGGTGACTTTAATTACCCAACCATAGATTGGAAAAGCTACTTGTGCCTGAACACAAATGCCCAGAGATTCCTCAATTTTATCAATGCAGATGCCTTGGAACAGCTAGTTGATAACCTCACAAGATATGTGGACATAGTATTAACCAACATGAGTAACCACTGCAGCACCCCTACAGTATCATCCTTCCTGGTAAGAGCCGAACATAAAGTGGTCACTTTCGAGGTCACCAGCTTCCCTGACCCTCCTCTAGCTAGGGTCAAACAAAAAAACCTCTCCAAAGCTAATTACCACCTCCTGAATGATCACAGCCCCTTTTCTCTCTGTAGGAACTGGCACCAATGTCCAAATCTACACCAAAGTACTCTACCAACATTTATATAGATGCATGGAATCAGGAATACCTGACAAAATCATCCTCTGCAAGGAAGAATAAACCTGTCTGGTGGACATCTTCAATAAATAAATTATATAACAAAAGAAAAAAATTGCTGTCCAGGACCAACTAGGAGCAGGTGCCCAATTGGAAGCAATCTCTCCTTAGCCTGAACAAGCAAATAAGAGCACTAGTGAAATCCTCTAAAGCCAACTTCAAGTTCAAAATGGCGACATCTACTAGACACAATCATAAGGCCTTCTTCACATATGTCCACAATCTCAAAGGAATCACCCAGATCTGTTCAGAACTGGTGGTCAAGGACACCACATACACAAATGCTGCAGATATAGCTAACCTACTGGCTGACAGATTCAGTGAAAACTTCACCCCCTGTCCCCCCATCATTAAATCAGGACATTCCCTAGTACCTGCCTCCCTCCCCTTATCTCTAGGCAACAGGTCATCACTGCCATCTCAAAGGCAAAAAATAAAGCCTCCACGGAACCCGATAACATCCCAGACTGCATCCAAGATATACTCAGGCATGAACATGCAGCACCATTAGGCATCTTATTCAACCAAAGCCTGAGTACCATCTTTGTCCCAGCCGAGTGGAAGACAGCCACTGCCATTCCTTTATACAAAGGTGGAGAAATCTGGGATCTGGGAAATTATAGACTCATCAGCCTAACTAGCCCAATCTGCAAGGCCATGGAACAGATTATCATGGACCTCATTAACAGGGACATTGGCATTCTCCAAACACTTGTCCCATACAGTTTGGCTTTGTCAAGTGGAGGTCATGTCTGTTAAATCTGGTCTACTTCTTTGAGACAGTCACCAAAGCTATGGACGAGAGGAAGACAGTGCATATGACCCACCTTGACCTGGCCAAAGCCTTTGACACTATTCCCCACTCAGGCATAATAGATAAACTCTCTCAACCAGGCATTAATCCATATGTTACCAGATGGGTAGCAAACTGGATCACTGATAGAACCCACCTAATCAAAATAGGGGAAGCCACCTCAAGCAGTAGACCCGTAACTAGCGATGTACCCCAGTGCTGAAATGATGTTTTAACACTGGATGAAACAGAAGTCTCAGTGCAGTCTGTTTTTGAAACCTGACATAGAAAGATCACTCACCCACTTCCTCTTGCCTTGCTTTATTAAGTAAACAGGGAATAGTCATTCTTTAGATCAGTCAATAAAATATAGTGAGATTAGTTAAGTACTGTTTTTCTGTATCTGTGTGAATCTATTCATCCATGTTATTTTAATATTTCCTGTGATTGAAACTCTTGTGTTTATTGTAAATATATATTTAATATTTTCATGTTCTGTTATTATTTATTATTAAATATATTTAAACTTTTCATTGTGGCTGGTCTTTTAGAGAATGTTTTAGACTTTGAGAGTACTTATATCTATTTGGTGATGCTGTGGTCATTTCTGGAAGCCTTACTGCATTGGTCAAACACTACCATTTGTATTAGTATTAATTTCACTCAGTATAATTGCGTACCTACCTTTGTAAGAGCCTTAGAGTAGCTGGCTTTGGAGTGTCCTGGTGGCAATATCTACCTTAAAGTCTGGGCAGAGGGGCACAGCTAATAAATCTGTGTCAACCTTTCCCAGGTGTGTGTGCGTGTGTGTGTGTGTGTGTGTGTGTGTGTGTGTGTGTGTGTGTGTGTGTGTGAGTGTGTGAGTGTGTGTGTGTGTGTGTGTGTGTGTGTGTGTGTGTGTGTGTGTGTGTGTGTGTGTGTATGTGTAAAAATTAAACCTCAAACAGTTTGTGTGTCAACTATTTGAAGCAGGGACACAGAGCACTAGTTTCACAGAGAGTGTGGTACAGTACTTGGCTTGGGACAGTTGGCTGAGGACTCAACTATACAGCTGTGCTAGTGGGGATTCCTACTGAGGGCCTGGAGAGAGCGAGGGAAATCCAGACATCGGACTCAGTGTGTTCCCTGTGTGCTCTCAAGAGAAATTGTGCTTGGTGCAGAGATCTGCATCTGGAAATACTGTGTGCATCTATCTTTGTTCCAAAAGAACATCCCTCAACAGTGTCAGGGGTGAGGATTCAGGTTCCTTGGTTATTGGTCCAAAGAAGGAACAACACAGTCTGTATGACCTGCAGTCCCTGGGTTAAGGACAAGATCTATTTTTAGTCTGTCCTTAAGTCAAATTTGTATTTAAGTCGAAACACATACATGGAAAGTTCTACTGTACTGTACTGCAGTACAGTACAGTACTGTACTGTACTGCAGTACAGTACAGTACTGTACTGTACTGCAGTACAGTACAGTACAGTAGAAGTTCCATAGAAAAAAATGTTAAACTTACATCTTTTTAAGCTTCAATTCATGCAACCTAGCATTTGATGAAATGCAGCTCTTCCTATTGGTGTAATGATGACCATGTGCACTAGGTGGCCCTGTTATTACCACAATGATGCAGTTTATGGCTCCCAACACTTTAAGGAGAAGGCAAGATCATAGAAGTCATGCATGTGGTGGTTCTGTCTTCAGGTGTATTGAAAAAACAGATTTGTTCATCTATATATTGAAACAGATGTCCTAAGCTTTAAATTCCCAGGGTATCACCATTTTTTATACTAGTCTCTGTAGCCAGTGGAGTAAATTCCACACTTATCTTGGTATTTACAGGTATGGGCAATTTATGCATTCCTCCAATTACCGTCTATGGGCTATATATGTTTTTCAGCTTATATATAATGTCTCCATTGACATGCAGCCATACATGGACCTGTACTTCTGTCAATTATATGAGGTTATCCTCTGTCTGTAATATCTACTGTTACATTTATAGCCACATTGCTCACCCACTTGACAGCTAATTATGGTAAGCACATGCTGTATAATATGTGTCACCGACACTATATTCAGCCCACAAAAGTTTTTTAGTGTGCGCTTTGCCTTTATCCTCAAATGCAACCACCTGAACCATTTCTTGCCTGATGACTATAAATCATGTCTTGATTTATTTCCTTTGTCATTATTTGCATATCATTCTACACTAATTGGACTGCAGTTCTTCATTTGCATGTCATTTTGCTCTAATTTGCTTATATCTTTTTATGTACCTTTTCATTCATTGACCCATAGTACTATCGTTACCTATTTGTGCATTTTCATTTTAGTACAAGAACCCCAGGGTTCTTCTACTAATGGCTGTGAATACTCCCTATATGTAGTATGACTGGTCGATGTATAATGGGCATTTTGCCTCTGAGTAGCCACATGTACTTGTTCACAGTATGATAACAGTTATATAATAAGTGTTGTGTGTTGGAAAACTTTATAAAGCGAAAAAAAATAAAATAAAATAATGAGGCAACAGAATACCAGGTATGAGGAAAAAGTGCATGCCACCTAGCAGATAGATAGTGACAAATATCTGGGAAACTTAATCAGATCAATGCTGTAAAATATATGTCTGTGTTTTACTGAGTGAAGTTTAGTAAGGGAAACATCTTGATATAAAACATATATGTTTTAAAAATGTTACATATACATTTTTCTAAGCTTGTCTTTCCTGATGTATTGTCTTATATTCCTTTAAAGCTGACACTTAGTCCAGTCTCTGAGATATTTTTTTGCAGTGCTTGCTATGCAAAATTCCTAGTGAGATGAGCACATAGTAGGATCTAGAAGCAGTATATGCTGTTGGATGCAGCTCAGGGGATAGATACCTGACTCTCAGCAATCATCACATAACTGTTAGTGACACCTGGCTACAGACATGTATATATGCTTATGTGCACCTTCATAGACTGTTTGATGAACACTTAAGAAATGTTATGGTTTATCAAATATATACTTGACTAGCAATCAATTAAAGCAAAACTGTACTGCCTGAAAACCCACAACCAGTCTTTTGGTTGAAACAGGAAGTGCTGTCCATTCAGTTTCCATCTCACAGTTGCTCCATTTTGTGAATGTTTTTCATCTCAAATAGTGGAGGCCAGAGGAATATCTTGACACTTTAAAACAAAATCTCAACATCACTGGGAGCTACAATCAATTTTAAAATAACTAGATTCTAAAAGTTTTTTTTAATAAATAAGATATGAAGAAAAAGTAGTCAGCGTCATGTTCCTTCTGTTTATACAGAGTACAAGGTCTGAGTTCTAACATGCTCATTCTAAACAAACCATTCAAAATGAAAAGTCAGATGACAATGAAAGTCAAAGTATGATGTGTAAAATATATATAATGAAAGAGAAGTTAAATATTAAATCAGTACACAATTCCTAGGGATTATGATCCTAGCCTTCTACAGTGAGTAAGATCAAACATACATAACTTCTTAATTAATTCCATTGGTCTACTTATCCTGATGAGAGTAAAGGTTTTGCAGAATTCTCTACTGTTGAATGTCAGTTCATTGCATAATAAACTGACCCTCTTCCAGTTGAACATGCTACTGGATTATCCTTCTTCCTAGTGTATAACACTCATGATACTTAGCATGTTAAAGGAGACGTTCATTTTACAGCAGATACTTTTATAAATGTAGTGTTAATAACACAACATTATGATGCTACTCCCTTTGACAGTACCTCTGGGACCAGCATATGTACCATAACTGTATGCATGTGTTGCTGAAGAGAACTTTTAGGTGGAATGAAGATTTCATGAAAGATAAATTCACTTACACGTTTTTCCCAAAAATCATTTTGAAACTGATTCAAGAAGGTGATTACAATTCTCTTTTGGGGTTATGGCAGAACCAAAGCTTAATACTCTCACTGCTCCAAAGACAACATGCCACAAAGTTATATAAGCATTATAAGGTATTTCAACAACAATCCCTAAACTAATTTACTTAATTTACTACATTTAGATTGCAGTTTTCAGCTGTAAGACATTTGTTGTTTTAAATGGCAAATAAAGAAACATACAATTACACATTTCTCTAGTAGAATCTTCCTCCATTTCTAATTGGAGTCAGTATAAGAAAAGTAGACATGGTGTTTCAAAAATGATGATAACCCTATTATGTTTTATTAAGGATAACCAAGATTCAAAGAAATTTTAAGAATGAAAACTGAGTCCCTTACTCTCCCAATGCTGACACTGTCTGCATCCTTGAGATGCACCGCCTTGCCCACCTTCAGTGTAGCTACACCTATGTTTGGATTGCCTTCATAGTGAACACTGCTAACCTTACCTGCAGTAGTAAACACATTTCTGAAAAATTCTAACTAGATGCACTGCAGAACTAAAATAAATATTTAACTCCTCTAGTCTCCTGTAACAAAGACCAGCATACAAACAACAACCATGCCATCAAAATGCTACTACTCCAAAATGTAATCCTATACAATGTAGTCTTTATGGTGTTGGTGTACACTAACTATTGTGTCTCCATGCACTCAATATATACATCTTATATATCTAATAGAAAAGCAACTGCTTGGTTTATGTTGTATCCATTGCACAACAGCTGGTATATTTGCCTTTGGTGCAGGAAGACTAGAAGGCTTGGAGTTCTGTTCTTACTCCTGATGATGGAATTGCTGAAACTGAAATGAAGCATAAGTGGGTGCTACACTCCTGAAGTTTTCATTTTCCAGATGAGACATTAAAATGAGGTTCCATCTGCTTGAATTGGAGGAAGCTCAGGTGGCGGTAAAAGATCTCATAGTACCTACAAATAAATGAGTAAGGGTACTTTATTAACATTTATATTCATTTTATATCATATAAAAATTGTAATCAATTATTTACACACTCACTTTATTACATTCAAATGTAAAATTATTTATAAATTATCAACACAAAGGTACAAGGTATCAATAGCAAACAACTTAACTAAATAGTTCTATAGCTTTCATTATTTTTAATTTTATATTTACCATCTAGCCCAGCCTTTTCCTTCACAACCATCTTCTTATTTCAGTTAATACACTATCCCTTTCCATGTTCTTGTTATATAACAAATTCTCACATTTTTCCCACAACAGCCATATTGTTACAAACAATATTTTGTCTTATTTATCAATAACACATTTCTTTACTTTATCATAGCTTCCATATGATATATTCATATTTATACATTTAAGCTCTTTTCATCTATATTCATTTTTAAACTTTACTCAAAATTCTTTAATCTTCTGGAAATCCAAAAACAATGTTTTGTGTTTTCACGTTTTCTATTGTCAACACATTTTCTTGCCTCCATCACATTATATTTCATATTCTCTTTTACCAGAAACTTGTCTAAAAAGTCTTTAAAAAAATCCTTTGCTTCATAAACACTTTCACTACGTTTTCTTCTTTTTATCTATTTTTTTTATTTATTCCATTGTCTATCCCCATTAACTTATTAGATTTTCATGCACATCAAATGTCACTGCAAAAATCTTCACTTTTTTTCTTGTGAAATATATTCCTTTTTTTTAACCTCACCAAATCTCTTTCACTTCACTTTGTTTAAATACAGGCCAGATTGTTAACAGCTTTTCAGTCCTTATTAATGCCTCACTTATCCATCCCTTGCTTTCTGTTATTAGAAATATATCATCTGTATACGCGATCCATATTGGTAATGTAGCATTCCCTTCCATTTCATATCTTGCCTTCCTCATTTCATACAAGCATGGCTGTAATGCTGCATTTATTGTTATCACAAATAAGCACATACTCAATGGGCATCCCTGTTTTACCCGTCTCTTAATACATATTTTTCCCATCCATCCATTTATCACAACTTGTACTCATGAATTTTCACAACATTCACTTATTACATTAATATTTTTTCAACTATGCCATATGCCTCTAAACTCTGCAGATTTCTTCATGGTTTATTTATTTATTTTTGCTTTTATCTCCACTACTTCTTTCAGTATAATTAACATTTGTTTCACCTCTCTTCCTTTCATACTATAAGTCCCTTCTCCTATTACCTCATCCAATGCTTTCGCCATCCTTTTTATATTTCCTTAATTACTTTATAGTGAGCATCCCCTAGTGCTATATGTCTGTTCTTTAATCTTTTTTCATACAAATTGTATCACTCCACCACATATGTCTTCTTCCATATACATCATTTATCCATGCATTTAATTGTTTAAAGAAAACATCTCTTTTTTGCCATTATTCATTTCCATATAATGCTCATAACTTATACAATATAATCCTTGTGCTGATTCATTCTTTCCTTATTTTATTACCTTGTCTGTCTCTAGTATTTTTATATGATTTTCTAAAAAAATCCTTACTTATTCAAATTGTTTTCACTTTCCATTCTTTTTGCCATCCATTTCCTCTTTTTACATGCATTTTACCCACAAACCTTTCTTCCAACTCCATTACATTTTTTTATTTTATATTTCCTTTGCTATCTATGATATCACTAATCCTTCCTTCTTTCATTTTTACTTACTTTCCCAAATAAGGGGAACCTTCTCTTTCTTTTGTTTCTGAAAAAAAATCTTTGCCTATCTAACATCACTTTTACTTTTTTCTCAGTTCTTTTCATACATCTGCCTTTCTATTTCCCATATTTTGTCACTTCCTTTTTTTCTATTTCTTTTTCATAATTCTGTAAAATATCTTAATATTTCATCTTATTTCTTTTTCATTCTTCTTTCACTTCAAAAGATATTTTATACATTTGATTGTATACAACCCACCACTGTTTCCAATTTTTATATAATAGTCTCACTGACATATGATCTTCCATATTATTTCTTTCTCTCATCATTTTCTTCCTATTTTTTAAAACTCAGCAGTTAATGACTTTATATCCCTTTTCCCTCCTTTATTATTTCACTGCCTTCCCTTTTCTAGTACATACTGCTCTATGATCTGAAAACTCTGGCATCTGTGCCTCACTTGTGTTATTTCTTTCACGTCTTTCAAATAAATTAAATATATAACCAATCTGAGTATTAAAAATCCCCCTTTTATAGGTCCATCCTGTCAGCCTATGTTATTTCCCTTTTCTTTCCTCAGGTTACAGCTAAAATCTCCTACCATCACTACTGACATATTTGCTAACACGGAATTTTTGATATCTTCACACATTTTTATCTCCATCTTATTAGTATATGCATAAGTCACTACTAATTTTAGACATTTTTGTCTCTTTCTTATATCACATATCACTATCCTTCCTGGTACTACTATTGTTACATTTAAATTCTTATTGCTTCATTTTAGAAGAACTCTTATTCCAGAACATGTCTCATTTCCTACTGACCAAAAAATCCCACCCCCCCCATACTGCCTGTATCTTTATCTTTTTCTTTATTACACCTGGTATATAACACACAAAAAACACCCATTTTTTTATTTTTTACACCATTTTACCACCACCAGACCTCTTACATGGTATTCACATTTAAGGCTAACATTCCTTCTTCATACTTTTCCTTTGTTGTACATGTTTTACTTCCAGATATCATTTTTCTTTTCCTTCTCCTAAATCTTACCAACTGATTTTTCACTATCTTGTTCCTCTTTATCTCCTCTCCAAATTTCTCCCTCTTTTTCCTCTTCACTTTCTAAAATTGTAAATCTGTTCTCCTCCTGTGTTTCAATGACTTCACTTTGAACTAGTATTTCTTCTCTAAGTACCTCCTCATTTTTAACATGTCTTCAGTATCCCCCTCTACCATACCTCTTTCTGTTTCAACATCTTCTGCAATATTTTTTTCTACTAATTATCTTTTTTTCCAAACTTTCCTCTATATCCTCTATATCTACTGTTTCCTCTTCTAATACAGTACTGTCAAGCCAGAAGTTTTAAAATTCTTCACATTCTCTACAAAAAAGAGGCTTACCATTTCTGCTGTATGTCCCTACCCCCCATACATATATACACACACACACACACACACACACATGCACACTGGCCACATATTTATATGTTATAGTCTTGTAATGAATTATTTTCTTCCTCACATAAATGACATGCTTTGGGTTGATCCCAATACCTAATAAATCCTTTCTTACCATTCACAATTATTTTATATGAAATATGTTGAATTTTGCCATCCTTAACATCCATTGTTTCCCACAATTCCCAAACCCCAGCCCATAAATTTCTTTCATCACATTTTAATTTCATGTACTTTGCTATACAGTGAAAGTAAAAAAAAAAAAAAACAGTTCAACTCATTTTTGTCCATATCTGAAGTAATGCACAATTTATTTTCCTTTCTAGTTGTAGTCCCAAGCTCTGAAATAAATAGCATTTCCATAGTGGTATTGCACTTCTTTTATTAGTTTCAGTCATAAATTTTTACAGCAAGGTAAAGCTTCAAATGTCACTTCCACCTTCCAAATGAGTTCATGTTCTTAAGTATTTAATGTTAAATCCTAGTGGCAAAATAATATAATCCATAATGTCATACCTGTTTAAACTGCTATCACTTTTACTTTTTATTCTTACCACTGATTATATTCTCTGTGGCAGTTGAGAAACTAAAACTGTTTGTTTCCCCTCAGTTCCTTCTTCCATTCTTCTTTGCCTTGCTGCATCTGTGTAACTTCTTTTTGTAACAACAACAAAAACAACAAAACTTTACTGCTGAGGTAAACCCTGAAAACTGACTACTCCATCAGCTGAGAATACCTATATTGTTTTCACTTTAACAGCAATTGTTATTATCTTTAAACTCTCAGTTTCTTCTTTTAATAAAAAACCCTGTTGGAGAGGTAAATCCAGAAAACTAGCTACTCCATCATCTGAGAATACTGCCATTGTTTTTCCTTTACCAGTAATTGTTTGTGTTTCCAATTCTTCCTGTAACACTCTCTCTCCACTAGGCCACTCTATCTAGCTTCTTCTCCTTCTTTTTGGCTCTGCCTGTTCCATCAAATTTATCAGCACTTGGGTCTCCAGTACTCGATTTTCCAACTCTGTAACAGTTATTTCATCTCATACCTTCAGTAAGTGTTCTTCTGCTCCTCTCTCCATATCTGTTGGACTCTCCTCCATCATGGGATTCCTGGAACTGCAGTAGCAGTCCTACAATGCCACCTAGCAGCTCCAGAGAGTGTTTCCCTTCCTCTCCTTCAAAGTGTCAGGGTCTTTTTATTTATATACACAAAGAACAGTTTTTATATAATATTTCATATTAATAAACATTTACAAATGTACAAATATATAGATATACAAATATGTTTACACATATTCAGAATTTCCTTTGCAATCATACTAAACTTTTATCCCTATTAGACCCACACTCCTTTTTCCATAACCACTATCTGATTTTCCATTTACCATTAAACATAATTTCATTTATTCTCTCAATCCACATAGCCCATATAACATAAAAAGACTTTTTTTATCTATTCTAACATATTCTTTACTTTTATTCTTATACTATCCATATGTAATCATATCCATGTTTATTTTATCCACTTCTTTTATATTTTTGAAAAAAATCTTCTTTGCATAGTTTTCCCCATAACTTTTTTACTCTTTTACATTTCAAAAACACATGTTCCATATTTTCTTCTTTTGACAATATAAACATATTCTATCACTTTTCTTTTTATATTGCACATTTTCTTTTACTTTCAATTTATCTACCAGTATCCACAAAACTCTTGACATTCTACTTTCTGATTTCATCACTTGCTTCTTATTCTGATTACATCATTTGCTTCTTATTTCTATAGCTTTATTTTTTCATCTGTTAGAGTTTTCCATGGTTTTACATACTAATGTTTTGTCATTAAATTCTTACACCATACTTTTCTATCTTTTTCTATATCATCAATTTTTATTTTCCACAAAACATTTTTTTTCTTGGTTACATTTTATTTCATTTATGCACTCTTTTTGTTTTTTACTCTTTTTTATCATACCTCCAAATTTATCACACTTTTCTTCTTCTTCTTTTTCCCAGTTAGGGGTCGCCACAGCGGATCACCTGTCTGCTCATGATTGGCAGTGGAGTTTTACAGTGTCGAGTTGCCAACCTGGTGACCAACCTTCCACGGAAGGCATACACACACACACACACGCACTCACACCTAGGGCCAATTTAGAGTATCCAATCCACCTACAACATGTCTTTGGGATGTGGGAGGAAACCAGAACACCAGGAGGAAACACACACGACCACAGGGAGGACATGCAGACTCCACAGAGAAGGCACCCCAGCTGAGGATCGAACCAGAAAACTTCTTGCTGTGAGGTGGTAACGCTAACTACTGCACCATCGCAGCCACCCTAAATTTATCACACTTATATTTTATACAGTTTTACCACTGAGCTCTCATCTTTTTCATTTATCACTTTAAAACTTTGTACATTTTATGGGGTTTAATCTAGAACCTGATATAAATGAAAACATTATCTGCAATAATTCTATTTCAAATACCATTGTCAATATAAGCACACTTGCTAAATATGCTATTTTTCCATCAGTACTGAATTTATCAACTTTTTTCCTGAATCATAATTTATATGTTCTCCAGAAAAGACAGGTTTATTTTATTTCTTCTATTGATTTTTCCCACTGAACTCTACTTTCATTTTTATTCTCAAGTTTTGTACCTCACACAGACATTTCATTCACTGTAAAATATATACACCCTATTTTTCTTATATCACCTAAGCATTTACTTTTTTCTTTCTTTAAAACCACCCTATCAGCTCTAAACACTCATTTGTGCACATTATTTCTTCTTCTATCCAAATTTTGTTTATTGCAATTATTATAATGTCATTTGCATATGTTAGCAGAACTGGAATCCTTAACCCTTCAGGTGTAATATACCCACCTCTTTGATTTTGTAATTTATTTCACATACTATTATATTCATAACTAATACAAAGAGTATACAACTCATTGGACATACCTATCTTATACTGTACTTCATATGTATCTCTTGGCTTAAGCAAACATTTACAAGTAGTTTTGCTTTATTATTATTAGTTTATGCAGATGTGCATAATTTCCTAAATTTATCATTTATATGTTTTCATTATTACCCATAAGATTTCATGCCCAGTTGTGTCAAATGCTTTATTAAGGTCTCCTGTCATGATTTTCTCTTCTTCTTCTTTCTTATTTATAATATTGTCCACAATTTCTCTAGCTATCAATAATAATTCTTGACAACTATTCCCCTTTGTACTATATATGCTATCTTCCATTATATTTTAATTTTAGGTTCAAATCAGTTTTGTATTATTGTCATAAACATCTTATAATCATTATTATTCAGTAATATCTGTCTTCAGTTTTCCATTGTTTTATGTCTTCCTTCTTCCATATGATTTTAAGCATCTCTCTATATAATTATCTAAATATGAAACATTCGTTTAGCCATTCTTTCAAAGTCTTTAATTTTTTTTTTCAATCTCTTATTTTTTTATACATTTCATACCCTATTTAAGCTGGTCCTGCAACCAAATCTATATTTACTTGTCCTAATAATTTATCAGACTCATTTTAAAGAAATCTCATTTACCAACTCTTTGTTCTCTTTTTCTGTTAACTTTTTATTACTTTCCATGTTTTTCATTACCTTTTTTTTTCATTAAGGATTTCTTGTACATATTGTACTGCACTATTTACAATCTTTTCCTGATTTGTTTCTATTTTTCCTTTTATATTTTTATTTCTCTCATTACACTGCTATCTTCATCTACTCATCTGATTAAGTAACTTGATACTTTTTCTGTATTTCCTTGTAAAAGTATCTTTGCCTATATAACAATTCTTGTTTTTTTCTTGATTTCTTTCATTTAACTACTTTTCTTTGTCAAAGTAATTTCTATCTTTATGTTCTAAATATTCCAATGCATCATGACATGCTCTTTTACATTTTTCTTTCTCTACTTTTCAGACATCATATGACCACTGTAAAAAACAGTTTTTATATTTTTCCTTAAATAGCATTCATCATTCAGACCAGTTTTTATAAAATGTTCTCATAGTCCATGATCTTTCCATAACCGTATTACTAATGTCTTTCCTTCTTCATTCCATGCCCTCTCATTTATCCTTTTTATTCCTTTGCTTATTTTTGTATATTCCTTGTTTTCCTTTATCTCTAGCCATATTTCAGGATGATCAGAAAATCCTGTTTCAACAACCTCACTTTATCCTATAACTAAACCTTCTGATACTATAAAATAATCTGTTTCAGTTCTATACATACCTCTTTGTAAGCACTTGAATTTTTGTCCAAAAGTTTTAACTTTCCACATCTTATAACTTCTAACAATTTTCTTATATCATTTCCTTTCTTTTTATACTTGCTTCTTAAATCACAATTAAATTATCCTGTTATTATAATATTCATATGTATCAGTGTATAGTCTAAAATCTGATGAAATAAGCTTTCCCTTTACTTATAATTAGTATCAACATATTACTTTATAATTATATGTACTCATTCTTTTCATTATGGCTAATATTCCCATATTTGATAATTACTTCTACTATCTTTACTGCATTTCTACAGAATACAGTTATTCCAGAACATCTGTTTCCCAAATTCCAGAGAATCTTTTACCCCCACAGTTTCTCTGTTAGCACTTTCTTTATTTGTTAAAAGTCCTGTATATTCTAATATAATTACATCTACATGACATGTTTTACACCAATTTAAAACCCCGATCCTTCTTACTATATTTTTAATACAATTCACATTTACAGAAATCACTCTAAAATGTTCCTTTCCCATTTCCTTAAATTCATGGTTGTATAAGTTCATAGCTAATTACTAAGCTAGTTTTCATAATGGGTCATTTGAAGCCTAGGCAATTTCCCTCTCAAAGGTGAGACTCTAAACACTGCATCTTGTGTTTGTGAGTCAAACACCTTTACCTTTACTTTATACCAAACCCAGTCATTAGTTGTATGTTTTCTTTTTCATCAGTTTCCCTTCTTTTTTGTTTGTATTTATCCCTTTACATTTTCTTTTTCTGTCTTTTATCCTTTTACCAATAGAATTCTTTTTTTTTCTTTTACTTCCTCCCAATTTATGTCTTCTTCATAACTTATTTTAAAACCTTCTTCTATGTCCTCTTTATTTTTTCTCATCTAATTTTCTTCTATTTCCACTACTTCTGACATTTCTTCTCTTAGTTAATTTTCTTCTCTTTCTGTTTCTTTTTCTTTTTCCTTACTCTTGCTTTCATTTTTGCAAATGCATGCGTCCATTTTTTTACATTTATAACATTTCAATTCACATTTTTTGCATCATGTCCTATTTCTCCACAGATATAACATTTTATTCTGCCAGTTACTTATCAACTGTCTTCTATTTGAAATTGTACATGAATTCTTTTTTTGTTTCCCTGTTAAATGCTATCACATAAAGATTCCATGAGTTACAGTCTTTCTTTTTTCATATTCTTCAAGAAAATCTTCCATCAAATAAACAGTCTCAAATATAATGTCACAAAATGTCTCATGTGCTTTTTCATCCAACAGAGCTATTAAATTGTCCCACACTTCATACCTGTCCATTTCTTTACTGAATCCTTACCATGTACTTCCATTTTTTACTTTCTTCTGCCCTATTTTCTGCTACTCCACTTTTGCCTTTTGTTACTTTATCTGCATATGTTTTCTTTTCCATCTCATCACTATTCTTCAGGATTATCTCTGCATTCTCTTTTCATATTTTTTCCATAATGTACCCCCAGGAAAAATCTCCTTCATTTTCTGTCTCACTCTGCACCACCGTTTCCTTAAGTAAATCACCCCATTACCCTCCTGACTGGAGGGTTGTAATTGTACACCTATCATTTCCTGACGCATCTCCATCAAACAGATTTATTTGAAACATTTCATCAGAATCCTGCACACATACTCTGGTCTCAATATTTGCTTTCTTCTCTATTTGTTTCATCACTTCATCATCTCCTTCTCTTTCATTCTGCTTCCCTGTTTCCCCAGGCCACCTATCCGCCTTGAATGGAAACATGTAGTGCACTTCCAAAATGGGTCCCACTCACAACAATGATGAGTTTGGGAAGTTCCCCAATGCCCTGGTGAAATTTACCACAGAAGTATAAAAAACATGTTGGGTCTCCCCTGAAAAGAGGCTGATAGCCTAGAGTGACTAATCCAGTTAGCAAAGGATAAACAATCATTTAAAATTATCAAATGACAATCATCAGGCAGTGCATCATTCACTTTGTACATTGCAAGCTACATCCTGCCACACTACACATAAACCACTAATGCCATATTACACATAAACCACTAATAAAGACTAACATTTTAGATGTGTATGCACTTTTACCTACTCCATACACTAATTCTAAGTGAAAAAATGCACCCTACCTCTGGCTAACCACCAGACAACTTGTCTGCGATCTATTCATTTACTACTAGAACTATAAAGAATACAGCTAGAAAATAAAAAAAAAGTGTACACATTATATGTAATACCCTTACTTTGCTATAAGACTGAAATTGTTACTAAAACCTTGATATTCTGATTGTTGCAACATTTGGGCAAGATATGACTTGACCAAAATCTATAGTTTGAAAGCAAGGGATACTTGTTAGTAGCTTGGAGGACACAGTAAATAGAACACAGTGAGTACTAAGGAATAAAAGATATTCTTTGTAAACTAGAAATACGTCCACCAGAAGTAAACATATCTGCACAGGAGAGGAGACACTGGGGGAAGCTGTTGAGCCCACTAATCACAAACAATGCTACACAGTGCTCCTGCTGAAACAGCTACCTTACTGCTCCCATAATGGGGCTATTCTCCTCTCAGTGTTAATATTTCAAAACCTCAGCATATTATTTTCATAGTCACATCAAATATAGACTAATGATATTGCTGAAGGCTAACTATTGTGGCTTACAACCATCATTAAAAAGAACTCATGATGCTATTGATCTTCAACTTACTCACAATTGCTCCATTGTGGGTTAGACCTTGTCAACAATTGGTGCAAAGACAATGGTCTTAAACTAAATGTAAAAAAAACATATCATAGTTTATTTTAGTAAACAAAGCAGTTTACCTTTCCATATAGGAGATGTACTCCTCCAAACAGACACAGTTATAAGAGATCTATGCACTCCTATTGATAATTCCTTATGATTTGACCATCGTGTCTCCACAGTATTTTGGAAATTCCTTTATCTGACCCATCTAATTTTAAAAGGCATCTCCACTAGATCCAAAGAAGCCATACTTCCCGTTTACTCATATCTTATCCAACCCATTATTGAATATAATGCACCTTTTGGTATGTGTTTGTCTAAACATATTGTATTACTTAACAGACCTCAGAGATTTATAACCAAAAATATTGATGGCATCAAAAATTTTAGTTACCAGAAGAAAACAGCTGCTCTTTCTCTGTTCTCAGCCTCTTGTAGACTCCTCCATGGAGATCTGTGTCTAGCCTTTTGAGCCATGAAAGAGCCAACCCTATTTAACCTCCTATTCCTTCGCAAAACAAATGGTACCTTAGACACCCAGTTAAGGGAATTAAAAATTCATTAGCAGATAAATAAGATACATTGATACTAAAACCACAAGCACTTAGTAGAAAACAAGAACACACAAAATAAGCACCAATCCTCCACTCTTTATTTCAGTTACAGCGATCTCAACCATTCATTTCAAGGATAAAAGTAACATTTAGTAAATCACCATTTACATACATGTGCCAACAAGCAATCAAATATCCCAATTAAACAATTAACATAATTTACATCAATTAATGCAAGATTATAGCCCAAAAAGATCCCTTATTATAAATATGTAAAACATTTAAGCAGCAGTATAGTAAATATATTCAACATCTTCGACATTCCTCTAGTAATACATATATGTATTCTACAAATTAAACATTTACTTCCTGATTTAAACCAATTGGGAACAACATTTTATAATTCAAAATTAATTTAGTTTCTAATTCTAATAGCTTTCCTATATAATCACACCCTCTTGGCAAAATAAGGTTTAGCAAGAACACAGTAAAAAAATCCAGAATCCACACCCTCATGTGTTTCCATAAAAGGCTTAGCTACAGGACTAAACTTATTCCTATTTCTGATATCACTTAGATATTCCAGAATACGGATTTTGACCCTAAGTTTTGCCTGACCCACATACCACTTTGGTTTAGAAAAATTGCAACCTATGATGTATACCACTCCTAATAAGATACATTGGCCTGATACATTCATATCCCAATGTACTCCCTTAGCTCTGCAACAAACATCTACTACATGTCAATCAGTAGAACCCTTGCCACTTTCAAGGTAAACCTAGATAATTGAACGGGTGGCCTCAACTTCGCCCCAGGTCTATCTCGTATTGTATTCTTTGAGCTAGAGGAAACATTGTAATAGTTTATTTATTTAGTTTTTGGCTTGGTTTGATATGGTCTGTCCACTGATTGACTAGTACTTTCTCACTTATGAACTTGACCCTATGGAAATTTCCAGGATTCATATGCAAATCTTCTTGGACTCACTTTTAAATCCCATGATGCAGTGGTTTGGATTGACTCAATTAAATGTGCTACATACTAAAATAATTAAGACCTTTATGACAGAAAGCATGGCTGACTGGAATATTACATCTGCACATAACAATACTGAAGTAGCAGGTATTATGGCAGACACTGTCAGTGACCATTTCCTACATTTGCTGTTTGGCATAAGGAAGAGATCCAAAGACACATCATTGCATCTTTTATGAAAATATCAGGACTTTCAGTGCCAATATACTCATTCCTACACACTGTAGTGTGCTCTGTCTTCTCCTCCATCTGTATATGAATATTTAAATTATACTTTTCCATCAGTCCTAAACAACTTAGCCGCTTTAAAGATCATGCAAAGTCAATCCCAGGTCTTAAACCTGAATCAAAACAGAAATAAAGGTACATATGTACTAAAGATGAAAGTGTGACATCAGTGGTACAAAAGAGCTACCTCATTTACCTTTTTTAGAAAAGGAATGAATTGTGTCAAGACCATGACATTTTACAGAAAGATATACTTTACTGCCCAGATCCAAACAGACCGGT